>NC_072386.2:116102752-116315252 GCF_028885625.2 Pongo pygmaeus
GGTGGTTCTGCTAAAGGAAAACAAAAAGACAAAGAGGAAAATGAAATTACCCAGCATTCTCAGAGGCACAGGGCTGGGCTGACTGGTTTTCTCTTATTCTTTGGAGAGTTTGGGCTGCCTTAGGTTTTGAGTCCTCCCATTTACAGTCTTGACACCATTTAACAGTTCGTTTGTTCTGTTTTGAAGCCAGTTGCAGCGGGGCTTTCACTGCCCAGTGGGTCCTGTTCTATGGGGCCAACTTGGCAGCCATCTTGACTAGAGGCAGCCATCTTGGCGGAGGCGGTGCCTGTTCTGACTGATGTGCAGCCGTCTTAACTGAAGGGCGTTCCTGGTGGCTAACAGGTACCCAGATGCTCGTTCTGACCGAAGTGCAGCCACCTTGACTGACAGGCTTCATGGTGGCCGACACGTACTCAGGCTCGTGGGCCCAGGCAGAGCTCCTGAAGCTGGAGAATGGGTCTAGGCCACCACGCCTGGCCTTGCGCTCACGGCTCCAGCTGCATCCCCTGCCTTCCTATAGCCTGCCCAAGGGCACCCTTGGCTCAGTCCTGTCCTCTGTGGCTCTGTCTGTGTTCTGGACCGCTCAGTTGCACCAGCAGAAGGCAGTCATTTGTCCCACAAATGTTTTTTAAGGCTGGGTGTGGTGGCATGTGCCTGTAATCCCAGCTACTCGGGAGTATGAAGCACAAGAATTGCTTGAACCTGGGAGGTGGAGGTTGCAGTGAGCCGAGATCACGCCATTGCACTCCAGCCTGGGCGAGAGAGCGAGACCCTGTCTCCAAAAAAAAAGCAAAAAGAAAAGCTCATTGAGCACCTGCACATGCCGGCCACTGTGCTGGGTTCCTAATGCCTCATCCTCAGCTGAGGGCGTCATCTTCTAGGTGGCTTTTTCCTAGGTTTCCCTGTCCCCCTCCGCACAGGAACAGCCACAAAACCAGCTCTCCTCAGAAATCTCTCTCCCATCTACTACCTCATTTATTTCTCACAACCCTGTAGAGGAGGGATTACTAGCGCATTCGACAGATGAGGAAACTGAGGCTCAGAGGGAAGTGACTGGCCTGGTGTCACACAGGGGAGGAGGCAGAGCTGGGAGTTCAACACCGACCTGTACAGCTCCAGAACGGCGCCCTTGGTGTCCCGTGCCTTAGCTGTGTGCCCTGGCGGAGTCACTGGGCACCCTGAACCTTGCTCTCCTCATCTGCGCACGGGGTACATGTTCTAGGCCTGCGTGGGGCGTGCGGGCGGGAGCCATGCGTGCGGGGCGTGCGGGCGGGAGGTGCACGAGGGGGCTGAGGCTTGGAGTCTGGAAAGCCTTCTAGAGGTGGAAGCCAGAGCTTCTGTGTGTGTGTGTGTGTGTGTGTGTGTGTGTGAGAGAAAGAGTTTTCCCATTCAGCTTTCATGGTCTGGCAACTCCCACCACAAAAGAATTATTCAAATTGAGTTAATTTGCTGAGTGGGACTTGGGGCTCCTTCAGGTTCAAGCCAGATTGAGGTGTGGGAGAGGGGTAGCAAGGGGGTGGCCAAGTGGCCTGAGAGTGTCCCACGGGAACACCCACCCACCCATTCATTCATTCATTCATTTATGCATGCATGCATTCATTCAACAAACGTTATTTTGTGCCAGGCCTGCTCTGGGCGCTGGGGATACAGTGAGAGGGGAACAAGTCAGACTCAAGTCCTCCCCAGCCAGAGCTCCTATCCCGGGGCAGGAGACAGACTGGAGCTAGGGAGGCCCAGGAGGAGGCCACTGCTATGTGGTCCAGGAAGGTGATGGTGGCTCCCGGATGGAGGCAAGAGTGGCCCTGAGGATCCCATGGAAGTGTAAAGGGTGACTCAGGCTCAGCGAGGTGAAGGGACTTGCCCAGGGTCACACAGTTAGCAGGTGGTGGCGCCCATTTGTCTGACTCCAGAGACCGCTCTGTCAGCCCACCACTGCCGCGGCTCGCGAAACAGCGTCGCCCATGCCGAGTTCCGAGCTACCCCAGCTTTAGACATGCGTGCATGCACTTCGGTCACAAGTGTGCCTGGGGAAGTTGCGTGTCACCCCCTTCTTGGAACACAGTGCACAGTGGCCCATTGAAGGCTCTGAGGGACCCCACAGGAGCAAAAACTGCCATGTTCAGCGTGGAGTTCCCAGACCTCTGTGGCCATGGAACTTTTTGGGGATCAGGACACTTTTTAACATACGTTCTAGTCATTGGATATTTGTTGAGTGTGTGCTACATGCCAGGGACTGATGAGCAGAGCAGGCTTGGTCCCTGTCCTCTGGGAGCGATGGCCTGTGAGGCCCCTTCCCTGGGCCCTACCACAAGAGGGAGCCCCAGGGCAGGAAGGCTGCTTGTCCTCCCTGCAGCCCCTCCCACCTCTGGGAGTCAGTGCTCAGAGGTGGGGCCGCGGCAGCTGGGTAGGGGTGGCCCTGGGAGGCCTAGTAGTCTTTGGTCTGGAGGCCATGGGCGTCCTCACCACCGGTGTGACAAGGAGATCAAGAAGGAGAGGTGACACCAACCCAGTCCTCAGTGAAAGGGTGTGTGGCTTGGCCCTTGGGCCCGGCTGGCTGGATCCTGTGCTGAGGGCTGGGCTCATAGGGGATTCCCTCTGCTGGCATCCCCCATCATGGGTTTCCACTCCTGCGTCAAAGCGTCTTGATTAAGATGATGACTTCATGGGATCAAAGCCACCCAGCTAGGCAGTCTCTTCCCCAGATGCTCTGGAAATCAGCCAAGACAGCCCAGGCCAGCTTCCTGGAGGAGGAGGTCCTGGAGTCAGGCCAGAGGAAACAGCCCCACCCAGGCACCTGTGGGGAGGCTGCAGATAGTGATGGTGACAACCAAAGGCTTGGGGAGAGGCCAGAGAATCCACTTCCAATATTAGCCCCAGCCTTGGCAGCTGTGCACCTTGGGAAAACAACACGACTGCTGCAGGCCTCGATGTCCTCATCTGTAAAATGGGATGATGACAGACCTGGAGGTGGCCCTTCAGGCCCTCACCCATGGTGGCCCAGGGGAAGATTCCACTGCTGGCAGCATGGGCCTGGGAGAGGAGACAGGGCTGCTCACATTTGCCTTCCCCTCTGAAGAGCGGGGCTTGTGAAAATACTCCTTGACCTGAAAAAGCCTCAACTGGACGCTCCTGTGGGTCCGTCACAGACACGACTTTGCAAATCAGATGTGACAGGGAAATGTGTGCCGAGATGGTGGCCAGCTGCTGGGCTGCGGGGGAGGGGCTGCTGAGGGACCCACACGGCCTCCTCTGAGAACAGACGCCTCTGCCAGGCCATGTGGAGCGCAGGTGTGCGGGGCCGGCTGCTCTTGGATTAAAGTCACACACACACACACACGCACACAGACACACATGCCAGGTGCATACACTTAGACTCACATGTGCATGTACAGACATGCAGAAACTCACAGACACACTCACACATGGTTACATGCACACACTTGCACACACACGCTCACAGACACACACACAGACACACCCACACAAAGACACACTGTGAGGAAGTGTTTGGGATTGGAGCCCAAGCCAGGTCCAGGTCCATGAATGCCCCTTCCTTCCTTCTCCCTTTAGGTCTTGCCGTAGTGAAATGATGCTAAGAACCCCTGCTTTTGGGGGATTTTGAAAAAATAATTTAAAAAAGTATTTGCACTGTGATTGGCACCTAGGAACAGCTGAAGAGGGCCGCCCACTCCAGCTGTCCCCTGCCCCTTTCCTCTGCTCCAGGGTGGCTGCTAAGGTCCCTGCCCATGGAAGGTGGGCACATGGGTGGCGAGCTGGCCTCCACGTCTGGGAGGTGTGGTGCTGTGGCTGTCCGCCAGGAGCTGGCTCTGTGATAGCCCAGGAATCTGTGTCAAGTCACGGAGGGCCCCTCACAGCCTCTGGGCAGGGACACACAAAAGTCCCTCCCCGCAAGCCCAGAGACCTCCTTTCCCGACGGGAGAAACCAGCAATGCGAGAGCAGTGCCGAGAACCCCTCTTTCTGTGGTGAGTGGGGGACTCACACGGTTCCCCTGACGGGGACCCTTTGGCTGGGGTCTTCATGCAGGTTGACCTCTCGGGCCCTGCAGCCAGGGCACCCGAGCCTGGACTCACCCCATCACACCTCTCACTGAGAACCGGTTGCACTTGCGCCCCAACTCCTCCCCTTGGCGAATTCCTCTTGGGGTTCCTCGCCTCAGAATCTGTCCTCCCCAGGTGTCCTCCACTGTCACCCTCCATTGGGATGCATCAGGGCCGGGGCAGCTTTTCCCCGGGCATGTTCTCAGGCCCGGGCTGCAGACAGGACACAGGGAGAATGTGTCCACCTTCACTCCCCAGCTGCCTGCTACAGACACCTGGTCACCCGGGCACTAGAGGATGGGTCAAAGCCCTGGACCGTGAGTTCCCCAAGGAAGGCTCTGACTCAGGTCTTTTCTGTACCTTCAGGGCCCTCTTGAGGACGCGTGTTGAATGAGCACTGAATGCTTACGTTCCTCCCGGGTGGGAACCCACCCCCCCACCAGGAAATTGCTCTCACCTTCTTAGTGGCCGCCTGCCCCACTGAGCCCGAATTAGGAGGGAATCCTCGGGCTTCCTCTGGGCAGGCTTGGGAAGAGTTCCCGCCTGGTCCCCGGGTTCCCCCAGCATCCTGCACGGATGCAGCTCACTCCACCAGTGCCTTCCCCTGCCGGGATGCAGACGCTCTTTATAAATCTCAATTAACAAGCCTGCTGCAGTCACAGACACTGGTTGGAGCCCAAACTGTGGCTCATCTCTGTCGATCAATGCATCTAACCCTGCCCTGAAAGTGATGAGAAGGCAGAGCCGTGCATCTCACCAGATTATTTGTCTCCACACTGTACATTTCTTGTTCTGGTTAACAACTGCAGACCACTGGCTCCTGCTGGGCCGGGCCCTCCCTGTGTAGGATCTCAGTGGATCTTCCCAGCAGCCCTGTGAGGGAGGTTACTTCTGTCCCCATTTCACAGGTGGGTCCTCAGACAGATTGAGAGATTCACCCAAAGACCCTGGCCTGGGGACTCACGGTGCAGCTCAGCCCAGACTGGTGGGGTGTGTGCCCCAGGCCTCAGCCTCCTGAGCCCAGGGGGACATGAATCCCCCAGCCTCACCTTCCCCAAAGGTAACTGTGAGCACCCAATCCCCGCCATTTCAGGGCCTTCCCCTGGCTGTCCTTGGCCTAGTCCCAGGAGGAGGGGCTGGATGACAGAAGGAACAGGAGGCTGCACCTCATGGGCCAAGCCTGGGGACTTACACACACCCTGTGGGGTTCCCTGCATCGTCAGGTGATTGATATCTCCTAGGAGCTGGAGTGGGGTGCAGATCAGTCAAAACAAAACAAAAATGATGGTTCACCAGTACTTCGGGAGGCTGAGACAGGAGGATCACTTGAGCCCAGGAGTTTGAGACCACCCTGGGCAACATGGCAAGACCCTCGTCTCTACAAAAATAAAATAAAATAACAAAATTAGCCAGATGTGCTGGCGTGTACCAGTGGTCTTAGTTACTTGGGGGGCTGAAGTTGGAAGATCACTTGAGCCTGGGAGGTTGAGGCTGTAGTGAGCCATGATCACACTACTACATTCCAGCCTGGGTGACAGAGTGAGACCCTGTCTCCAAAAAAAACCAAAAACAAACACAAAATGTGGTTCAGCTAGCGGAGGCTTCTCTCACCCAGATGCACAGATGGGGTGACATTTTAGCCATCATACATATGTCAGTTTTGTAAGGGGCATGACAAACCTTGTCCTCGAACCCACTTAGACAGGTAACAAACAGCACTGGCTTAGCTCCTGTAACTCAATGTTTATGGGCAGGCTCCATTCCAGCAGCCCAGTGGGGAACTTTACTTCCTCCTCTCAAGGAACCTGCCCCGCCAGAGTGGTGTCAGGTCTCTCAGGCGATGCTGAGGCTGGGGGGCCCTGGTCCCTGAGTCAGCTGCTGGCGGGTTGCTGTGGGAGCAGGACCTGGGCCAGCCCATGGCTCCTGTGGCCCCGGGCCCCCTCTGCTCCCAGTCCTGCCAGGACCCCTCCCTGCCTCTCTGCCAGCCCCAGCACTCACATATCACCACTGCACTCACATGTCACCAGTGGCTCTCAGCAAGGCCAGCCAATTCACCCTGGAAGTTACCTCCTCTGTGGAGCCGATAACCTCTTTTCCTGTGAATTCACCCAGAAAACCTGTGCATGAACTCTAACCTTGGTCCCATTTTGGGCAAGGAGACCAGCACGGATAAGCATGACAAAGACACCTGCCAGCAAGTGGCAGCACTAGGATCTGAGCCCAGGCCGTGCAACTGCAGAGCCCCTGTCCCTGGCCCCTCAGCCATCTGGGCGTCTCCCAGCCAGTGCTGTGCAGCAGATCCTCGGGTCCCCCAGGGACGCCACCAATCATAGCCATGTTTCCCAGCAGGAAAACCAAGACATTTGACATCTCCCCAGGATTCCAGCGTTTGTCCAGAAGAGTAACTCTCAAGATGAGGTGGGCGTGGTGGTTTAGGGTAACCTTGCTTCTAGAACTTTCCCTCGTAATTTACAGCCTCCTCCAGCCCTTTTCTGCAATGCACATCAGCTAAGCCCTTAAAATAGTCAAGGGCTTGAAGAACGCTAACAATTTAATGTATGTTAAAAGGGTATTAAATTCTAAACTAAAATTTACATGGAAATATGACATTAAAATATTTTTAGCTTTCAGGAAGCTGGAGGCTGGAATGCTGTAATATAGACAAATTTTATCATTTTAGAAAGAATTAGCCTCAGTTTTTCTTACATTCATGGAGTTAATGCATAAAGATGTGCCTCCTGCCTGGGGCTACTATGTGGAGGCAGGAAGGGGTAGGGAGGGGAGAGCCGGCAGTGGGGCCCTTAGAGGGAGGGCACAGGCCTTATGTGGGCCCCAGAGCTTCCCTGGAGGGCTGGGGCTGCCCTAAGGCCCGAGGTCCTGCGACCAGTATGTTTAAGGTGAGGGCCTGGGTTTCCCTAGTGCGTGCCAGGCCCATGCGCATTATCTCATTTACTTCCCATGCAACTCCCTGGAGGTGGGATTCTCTCCCAGTTGCGCAGATGAGAAAATGGCTCATAGAGGTTGAGTCATGGGTCTGCGGTCACACAGCACAGAGGTGGATTTTCATTCCTTCTCCAGACCCTCAGCTCAGTCATCAGTCTTGGTGCTGTTTGAACATTCACTGCCCATCTCCTGGGAGTCTGGGGGATCCGGCTCCCAAGAGGCGGGCAGGTGGGGAGTGGCACAAAGCAGACAGTGAGAGGCTCTGGGGTGAGACTCTGGGCTTCTCTACCTGCCAGCTGCGAGCCCATGACCCAGAGGGTGACAAGCCCATCTGCAAAGCCCTCAAATGCCAGAGGTCAGGGGCCAGGGAGGCCGTGGGACTTGGTGGTCACAGCAGGGGGTGCTGATTGAGTGACTACCCCAAGGAATCCCCAATGAGAGGAGCCTGTTACTATCTCCACTTTACAGATAGGGAAACTGAGGCTCAGAGAGATTAAAGGCAGTATCCTCAACACCAGTCAGGCTAGCCAAGGGGAGGGCCAGGATTCCTACCCCAGGCTGTGTGGCTTTAGGGCATCGCTGTGTCCTGGTGGCCTCTAGAGCCCCCAGACCTCCTGGGTGGTGGCCGCCAAGAGGCCCAGTGGGCAGCCCTTTCCAGCCCGGCTGCAGGCACCGATGCTGGGGCAGGAGAGGGGCTCAGGCAGCCGGCTCCAGCCCCAGGAGAAATCTAGCCAGGGCAGGGGGGCCGGCGTGGGAGGAAATGACCCCTCACTGCCTGGCGGGCACCCCCTGGCCGCCACACCTCTGGGAGGTCACTCATTGGCAGTTAAAAATCTATTGTGACTTGTCAGAAAAATGAATAAATGGGCACATTATTTTTTCATTCCAGACCTCAGCATCTGTTTGTCTAATCAGGAAGGAGAGTGGGGAAGTCGGCCAGGGCTGCCACACACGTTTTATGCAAGTTTTCCTCTGTCAGAGGAGTTTAAATGGGTAATGAACAGGCTGTGGTGATTTGAAATATAATCCCATTATGCTGACGAGATTACCGGGCTTCAAGACTTCACAAATCACTCTTACGGCTTTTATCGAGAACATGGAACACCGCCCTGTTGGGATTTTGCATTCAGGCAGAGGTGTTTGGTGGGAACCCAACGCGACAGGTTTAATTCTTTCCTTCTCCCTGGCTGCTTTCTCAATAGCAGGGGCCTCTGAAAGGGGCTTCTGTGGAGCCTTCAGAATCCAGGGTGTCTGGCCAAGACAGAGGCCAGAGAGGCTGGGGGACAGCTGGGTGGGGCTGGGAGGCCAGAGAGCAGGACCCTGGGCCAGCTCCACCACTTTCCAATGGCCTGGCCTCAGTTTCCTCATGTGTAAAATGGGAATTAGGTGGGCATGAGAATAATGGAGAAAACAGTTAATTCATAACTAACACGAGCTGCTCAATAGCAGGTGGGAGGCGGGTGCTGATGGAAGAATAGAAAGTCCTAACGTGCGGCTGGGCACGGTGGCTCACGCCTGTAATCCCAGCACTTTAGGAGGCCAAGGCGGGTGGATCACGAGGTCAAGAGATCGAGACCATCCTGGCCAACATGGTGAAACCCCGTCTCTACTAAAAATACAAAAATTAGCTGGGCGTGGTGGTGCCCGCCTGTAGTTGCAGCTACTCGGGAGGCTGAGGCAGGAGAATCACTTGAATCTGGGAGGTGGAGCTTGCAGTGAGTCGACATTGCACCACTGCACTGTAGCCTGGGCGACAGAGTGAGACTCCATCTCAAAAAAAAAAAAAAAAAAGAAGTCCTAACATGCTCATTTGTCATGTGGGATGTGTCACTGAGGCCACACGCAGCAACATTTTAGGGGCAGGCAGATGGGTGTTTTCATTTCAACAGTTATTTAATGTGCATCAGAACACACATGCAGCACACCAACACCATAGCTTCATGGCTGTTCTTGCTTAGGATGGTTAAGGCAGAGAATCACGTTAGCCTGGATCATAAAGGGAAAATAATAAATCATAGATGAGGTGCCACCTCGGGGTGGGGAGCCTGTGATCAGTGATGTTGGGGAGCATGGAGTCACCTCTTGGTGGCAGACATTACAACTGTTTCCCAAACATCTGTGCCCTTCAATGCCTGGGCAGCGGTGCTGCCTGTCCTCTTGGAGTAGGTGGCACCATGCAGTGGGTTCTGGCCAATGGGATGTGTGTGGGAACGAGAGGTGCTGTGTCTCTTTCCAGCCTTAGCATTTGGCCATTGCTGCCCTGTTCTCTGGCCCTCCTGCCCCAGTCCCCGTCTTAGTGGAAGTCCCCGGAGGTCATGGGGACCCGCAGATGGCTTCGTGTGGAGGGAGTGAGCTTCTGCTCTGTGAAGCCGCAGCACAGCCTGGCAGGGCCTGGCCAGGAACTTCACCCCACCCTCACCATGCCCCTCTGAAGGAGCTGGTACTGTCTAACAGAAGAGGAAACTGAGGCTCAGGGAAGCAGAGTAACTCACCCAAGGACACATCCACTGGGAGACAGCGCTGGCGCCCCATCCTCCTGGACTTGGCTTAATAACCCATCTTGTCACAGGAGTCTTGGAGCTCCAGGAGGGGAAGGGGCTTGTTCAAGTCAGAGGGTGTGCAGAGGTCCATGAAGAAGCTGGGAGGGGACCCCTTCAGCAGGTGGGTAAGGGTCCTATGTCCCCAGCCCCCACCAGCCTACCCAGGCTGTGCCTCATACCTCAAGCCTTTGCCCACTGCCCTCTCCTGCCTCCCTGGCACCTTCCAAGTGCACGTGGGCCGCCCGCATGCAGTTCACAGTGGTGTGGCCGGAGGGCCACTCGCCCCCACCTCTTGGCCTGTCTTGACAGCCAGGTTTGATCTTCGCTCGCCTCTACCCCTGATGTTCTGCAGTCCCTGATCTGGGGAAGTGGGGGGCCCTAAGAAGCAGCTGGCAGGTGTTCAGGAACATGTTGGGGTGGGGATCACCTCTCAGCCTCTTAATCCACGCAGAGGAGACAGAGAGACATCCCTGTAGTCCCCACACAGCTGAGGGGCAAGTGAGGCGTGGTGCACTTTGGTCCTGGGGGCCTGGATAGGAAGTTCCTGGAGGCAGCTGCCAGCTCAGGGCCAGGGACAGGAATGTGCTGTGCAGAGGCTGGGGATGCAGGGCTACAGGCTGGGCCTGGGCCTCAGAGGTGGGGGCGAGTATGGCCCAAAGCAGGCAGGGCCTGCTAAGAATGACCAAACTGGCCAACAAGGGAAAGTGCTGAGTTGAGCAGCAGTGAGCGCTCCACTGCCAGAGGTATGCAGGCAGAGGCCGAAGACTGGGCTGGAAGTGTCTCTGGGCTGGGCTAGACGAGCTCACAGCATTCTCAGCTCTTAGGACCTTCCCTCAGAAGCAGAGAGGCTCTGGCAAAGTTTGGCAAACAGAAACCACTGGAAGCAAGGCTGGGCTCCCACGATGCTGAGACATTTAGGACACGCTTCAGAAGGGTCTACGGGGTCCTCTAATCCAGCACTTTCATTTTCAGCTTAGGAAAATGAGGGCCCAAGAGGCAGGAACCAGCTTGGAGCCACATGGCTGCCACCTGTGGAGGGCAGAGCCCAGTGATTAAGAGCAGGGCTACCGTGTCCGCCAGTCATTCATGGTGAGTCTGGGGCCAATGAAGTGGCCCTTCCAGTTCCCGAGTCCTGACCCCTGAAATGGAGGTGGTGACGGGACCTGATGGAGGCTGCCTGTGCACGTTTCGTTACTGTTGATGTTTACAGACGGCAGTGCACAGCAGGTCCTTGGAAGAGGAGGGTGGCTCCCAGGGGCCAGCGAGGCCAGGGCTCCTGAGACCCACTGCCCAGGCCTGCCAGGCAGCCTACACCTTGCAAGTCCTCCACCGAGTTCAGAGGCCCAGTCATGAATTATCATCAACGCTGTGACTTTTCACATCGTCTTAGGCAGGGGCCACACCGGGGCCAGGTCAGGAGACCTAGTGGAAAGCAGAAGTGGGGCCCATCAGTCAACTTCCGTTATCTCGGGTGTGCTGAGCTCCTCCTGCCTTTGCCCAGCCCATGCCGGGGAGAGTGTGAGATGCCTGTGTCCTAGAGCTCACGGTCCTGTCTTTAGAGATCTAGGTACAGGGTGGGGGAGAGGGGCTGAGGGAAAGCTGAATGCAGAGTCTTGATCCGTGCTGGGCCTGGGCGGTGGCTGCTGTGTTCCCTTTCCACTGTTCCTTCACCTGGACACATGTGTTCATGTAAACTGAGCATTGCATTTCACAGTAAGAGAAGGGTGTTGTTTTTGTGGCTGAAGGAGGTGATGACTTTGGTGTCACCACTGAGTGAAGAGGGCCAGCTTGTCGTGCTTAGCACTGAAGAGGCCCTGGTGCATTTCAGAGATGTTGCTTCCTCATCAACTGCGGGCAAATGCCACCACCCAGGAGGCTCATGGCAGAGTCATGGTTTTCGGCGTCACATACTCCAGACTTCAGGAACTCAACGCAATATACAAAAGTGGGTATTTATATGACTTTTATTTTAATATCATTTTAATATTGAATATGTCACAAGATTTAATGACCAAATTAGTCATTTACATTTTTCAAAGTATCTAAATATAAAATTGCTAAAAATTCAAATACAGATAGCAAGCTACAAATATTTGTTTCTGGGTGGGGGGTAGGAATGGAAGACATTAGAAAAGGATGCTCCTGTCGGCTGAACAAAGATCAGAATAAAAGAAGAATTCATCAACATGACCCCTTGTGCAAAGAAATACACTCAGCTTTAAGATGCTGTTTTAGACACATCTCTTCCTGTACAACAATTTAAAAAATGTTTCTAATGCAGGTCCTCAGTGAAACACCGGTCCCCGGCCCTGGCTGGGGACAGTAAGAAAGGACATCACCGCAGGAGGGACACTGAAGAGGCTGTCGAGGACCGCAGAGGCATCTGGTGTGGCCAGAGGCGTGGTGTCAGGGGCGTCTGATCCCTTGCCTGTTCCCACCCAGGGAGCCGGACGGCATGGACACAGGTCTCCCTCCGCTCACCCCTCTCCCTGAAACTTGAGAAACAGCAGCTTTCCGCCTGCTTGAACAAGGAGGCAGGCACTGTAAGGAGAAGAGGAAAGGGGAATGCGGCCCCTTCCAAGGCAGCGAAGCAGAGACGATTCCAATCCCGGGAAAATCCACATGCAGGTGGAGCTGCCAGCTGAAACCTACACTTGCTACTTAAGAAACGGAAAGACCACGTCTGGCTGGGAGTGCAGCGTGCCTGAGGACCAGCCACCACCCCTCCTCCTGGCACCCCACTGTCCACGCAGCTCCTGGGCTCTGAGGTCAGAAGCTGCGGTGTGCTGAAGGGGAAAGTGACACGGCCTTGGACACACCACTAGGTCTCTGTTCCTAACTTTTAGTAAGACACTACCCTCGAAGCAAATGCACTCATTTAAACAAATGGCATAGTTAAAACTATTGACTAAGACCTAAACATTTCTTCTGAGAAATCGAACCATAGCTTTTCCAATCTGCCTGTTCAATATGGGAACAGATTTTAAAGAGAATAACATAATCAATTCTCCACCCAAAGAATGGTCCATCATACCAACCATGATAAAGAGTACACCTGTTTATTAAAAGGAAAAACAGAAATGTACATTTTTGTTCTTTGTTTGCTTTAAGAAATTTGATCAAGTTGCAAGGAAATGTGTGGGCACGGCTCTGTACATCCTCGGGCAGGGTGGCAGGCAGTGAAGGTGGCTGGGCGGCACGTGGCTCCTCTAGGGGGTGGTCTGACCCCCACGCATCGCTTATCAAAGCCACTGCCAAGCAGGCTTCCGTCCCATGGCAATGTCCCCAGCGCTCCCTCCTAGGGGGCCCCCAACACCTTCTCCGAGAGCCCACCTGCCCTGTGCCAGTGAGCCAGGGGCTGGCCTCCCCCCGAGGACTTCAGGACACCGGGTGGGCTCTAGGGCACTTGGCCCTGGCAGGCAGGCTCTAAGCTATGGAACAGATTGCGGCTGGAGGCCAGTGTCACTGCTGCCCAGATTTCTTCTCCTTCTGGAAGCTGAAGCTCGTACGTCTGTTCAGTTTTCTTTGTTTTTGAGCAAAGTAGTCAGCCCGGGCAGTGCTTGCTCGTGATTCCAGGATGTAGTTAACCTAGAAGCAAGAGCACACAGCCCCGTCACCTTGCCAGCCGCTCCCTACCCACCCAGGGCATCGGAGGGGGTGGCAGGGAAGGCCCTGACCTGGGCCAGGTGCCTCAGGGCCAGGTGCTGTCGTGTGGAAGGAGTCCAGTCATCACAGCAACCTGGCAGCGGCTGGGCCCAGAGCCGCCGCTCTACAAGGAAAAACAGGCTTGGAGAAGCCTAGTGGCCAATACAGGCTTCCCAGTCAGTGAGCGGCGAGCTCTTCAGGTTCCGGAGCCCATGCTCCCTCCTGGTGTGAGCCACTCCCGGAAGGCTGTGCCCTGGGCTGCCTGGCTCTGCCTCTCACCTGCTGTGTGACCTGGACAAGCACATAACCTCTCTGAGCCTGTCTTTCCCTGTGTGAAGGCCGAGAACACAGGGATGAAAGGCAAACCAAGACAGGCTCTCCATCCAGCCTCCCACCAGCCAGGCACAGAGCTTCCCACCACAGTGCTTCCTTCAGGGCTCATCAGTGCCCAGCCAGGCAGGGCTCACTTGACAAAAAGGAAAGAGGCTCAGAGAGGGAGGCCAAAGTGGCCTAGGCCACGCGGAAGTCAGGGTGAGAGCTGTGAGGGGGGTTGAGAGAGCCCTGTGTGAAGGGCGGGGCTGCCTACTGGGCTCCTCTCATGCCTTTTGCATGCTGCTGCTTCCATGAAGCCCTGGGAGTCTGCCCGGAGTCACATGTGCATCTTCCACTCTGTGTAGCAGCTGCACCGCCAGGCGCTTCCCCAGTGCTACATCCCTGAGACTTGGTTCTGGCCCTGGAGAGCTTGCTGCCTGGTGAGTGAGTGTCCAGCGGCAGAACCAGCACTGCAGCAGGCAAAGAGGAGCACCAAGGAATGGGGCTGAGTATCAGGGAGGTGTGGAGGAGGGAAGGCTTCCAGAGGAAAAGAGTGAGCTGACTTTTGCGGGATACACAGGAGTTTTTGAGTGCACAACGGGGAAGAGAGACGCAGCATGCATCAAGGCACAGCAGGGGCACACCGCAAGGGAGTGTCCCTGGAACTGCGAGAGCTTGGCTGGCTTAGTGAAATGAGGTGGCGGGAGCCAGGGAGGGATGCTACAGTGGGATGCACACGCCCCAGTGCAGAGGACAGCCTGTGCCTGGGCATGGGCGGCAGCAGCAGTGTGAAATCAGTGGTGGCAACTGGCACTGCTCTGAGTGCCTTTCAGTGCTCATGGAATCTTCACAATAACCTTGAGACAGATGCCACTGTCATCCCCATGCACAGGTGAGGAAGTCAAGGCCAATGACAATAATGTCATTTAGTCAAGGTCACAAAGCTAGAAGGTGTCAGGCGCTTGGCAAACACCCCTTCTTGCTCCGCAGCCCCTCACCTCCTCTGCTCCTCTGGCTGGGGCTTTTGGTGAACAGACGCTATTTCTCTTCACCTGCAAGTATCTAAAAGTTTTGACTAGAAGGCTGAATATTTCTGACAAGAGAGGCCAGCCACTGCCTCTGCTGATTCTACTCCGAGGGCCATGTGTCCTGTGCCAGAGGGAGAGGAGCTTCTGCTGACTCCGAGAAGGAACCAGAGCACTCCCAGGGGAGGCAGCACGAGATGGCAACGCCTCAGATGGCCGAGGCTTCAACACTGTCCCTCCCAACTTTCTGCTCTGCTGGTTGGAGCAGCAGGCGTTAAAGGCTGGTGCGTGAGTACAGAAGGCCTGACACGCTCTGCCCGCTGCCTCGCCAAGTTACCAGCTGAGAGCAATAAATCATGAGGACCACAGGGCCAGGTTGATGATTTGGGACAATACAATGTATGGAAATAAGAGGTTTTATCATTCTTAATAAAAGTAATCTTTGGATTATATTGTTTGCACACTCAGCCAACCTAGTGTTTTCAGTGTATTTTTGGCACATATAACTTGACAAAAGCATTTTAAAATGATCCTTAACAAGCCAACTATTTCCCAAATTTATTATCTTCAGTGCTTTGTGATAATCACATAGATAATTTTAATGGAAGATTAATGTAATAATCAAAAGATAAAAACGCCCTTTGGTCTGCCATTAGCTGGTTAATATGCTGTGGCTTAAAACTTGCACAATTTTATGCACTATAGAGTGTTTCACTTTCAATGCATTTTACAGCTTAAGGCATAAAAATATAAGGAGTTTTCATGGTCAATAAAGCCACAGCCTCCATCACTCGATCACGAGAAGAACCTGATTTGAAGAGCCCGACAATTCCTCTGAGATTCATCTCAAAGCCTGTGGCATTAGGGACCACCCATGGCTTAGCTCAGTGACATCTTGGTGGGAAGAGGGCGGCTCAGTAGAGGCTCCACCCTTGTGTGCTCTGTGACCTTGGGCCTCCATCTCCTCTTCTATAAAACGGGGACAATGTCTACATTCTGGAGGGTGGTCAGGAAGATTAAAGAAGATAATGGACATTAGATGTACTGCATGTAGCTGGTGTTCAATAAATGGGAGACGTTCCTACTTCTACAAGCGCAAAAAGCTCGATGGAGGCTTTGCTTGTTCATGATCGTTTATTTGACCTCAGATTGTGGCTCTTATTTCCTCCCTTCAATTTCCATCTAAGCTCTCATTTTATGTAAAATTCCTGAATTATAGAACAACAGCATGCATTACTAAAGTCTAAACTGACTCCTCAAGAGCTTCTGATGGCAACAACATTTCTGCCAAGTTCCTGGACACAGGGCTGGGCTTCTGTTGCTTGGTACTGGTGCAAAGCTCACAAAGACACACTCAGGACACTGCAGGAATGGTGGATAAAACTAAGTATTCCAATTGCTATAAAAATCAGAGATGGGGCCGGGTCTGGCGGCTCATGTCTGTAATCTCAGCACTTTGGGAGGCTGAGGTGGGCAGATCACTTGAGGCCAGGAGTTTGAGACCAGCCTGGCCAATATGGTGAAACCCCGTTCTCTACTAAAAATAGGAAAAAATTAGCTGGGCTTGGTGGCGGGTGCCTGTAATCCCAGCTACTCAGGAAGCTGAGGCAGGAGAATCACTTGAACCCGGGAGGTGGAGGTTGCAGTGTGCAGAGATCACACGACTACACCCCAGCCTGTGCAACAGTGCAACAGAGTGAGACTCTGTCTCAAAACAAACAAACAAACAAACAAAAAAATCAGAGGTGGGAGAAGTACTATCTCATCTCTCATGATCATTAGCTCTAAGTAAATCAGGACTGGGTATGCTACAACTCTTCTGGAGTCTTGTGCATGATGCAATATTTCTGCAAATATTTTGATATGGAAACAGACACTTTAGGGAAGGTGACAGACCTCAGGGATTTTGCAGAGAAGCATCTGCTTCGAGGGAGCATTTGGACCTGCAAAATGATTTCTCTGCACTTGATCTTCCACAGTCTCATACTGAAGTCATAAACCTGTGTTTCTGTCATCAATCTGCTGTTGTGAAAATTATTTTGATGTCAAACATGGGATTATAATTTTACTAGAATCCTTCTCAAGTCTTGAATATTTTAATGCTGGCTATAAAAAAAAAAAAAAAAAAAAAGTCCAGCCCCTACCGGGGTAATGGAATATTTCTCTGCCAGGTCCCTAAACACTCTGCACAAGGGGCCTGTGCTGTCTGTGATGCTCCAGTGGGTAACTCGAAGCTCGCTGGCTGCAAGCACTCCCAGGCAGGCCCATGTCGCCACTCCTTGGTCCAAGCGGGGGCTCTGATCAGGCTGGTCTATGAACCCTCTCCCTTTCATCCAGCTAATCATGCTACTCTGTCTGCTCCAAACTGTCCTTCCAGCTGCTCTTTTAAATTGCCACCTACTCCTTTTGAAAATCTTTTGCAGCCGTGGGGAATGTGTCTCAATATATTCCTGGATCGCAATTCTATTTCATTGAAATCTCCCACTCCACTCTTAGGTCATGCATATCTGGGGAATTAAAACACAAGTCTGAAATCTGTCAAATCTGGGGGCAAGTTCTGGTTCTGCCAGCTTACCAGAGTCATGATCCTGGCTCTGCTACTTTATTCCTGAGCCTCACTTTTCATCTGGGAAATGGGAACAACTTTATCTCATGATCTCACAGAGCTGTGAAGATGCACTGTGATGGGACACGCGGAGCCTCTGGCCCAGGTCCTGCACTGTGCAGTCCCTCAGCATATCTTCGCTACTTCTGCTATTATGTGATGACTTCAACTCTTAAGAAAAGACTGAATGATAACTTACATAGGTTTACCACGTCTCATCTGACTTGTACTCTAGCAGCCCTGGTGGTGTGGGGTAGCATAGGTACCATGATCCCCACTTTACAGGTAGGGACACTGAGGCCCAGAAAGGTGATGTGACTAGCCAGGGTCACAAAACTAGGGGTTGGGGAGCCCTCTCTGGTCCTCGCCCCTGCTCTGCCACAGCAGCTGCTTTTCCTATCTGATCAACCTATGGAAGATTTGGCTTGAAGAAAGGATTCTCTGCTTGGGAGAGGCTGAGACTCCTAATCCAGGGCTACTCAGAGTGTGGTGCCCAGACCAGTGGCCAAAGCAGCATCTGGCGCTTCTTGGAAACATATGATCTCGGGTCCTATCCCAGACCTCCCAAATCCGCAAGACCCCTGGAGGCTCCCATGCCAAGCAGAGCTCATCTCAGCCACAGTCCACTCTGCAAGGCCCTGCACGGCCTAGCCCTGCCAGCCCCCCATCCCCCTGTGCCTGCCTTGCCTCAGCCCGTTCCCAGCCTGCCTGTCTGTGGTGCTTCCTCTCTCCTTACCTGGTCAACATCTGTGCCTTTTCAGTCATCCTTCAGGGTTCGGCTCTCCCTGCCTCCACACCTCCACCTCAAGTCAGTTTACTGTGACACACCCACACCTTTGAGACTAACAATCTCTTTGTAATTTTCTGTTTTATGCCTGTTTCCTCCAGTAGAGGAAAAGCTCTCCAGGGGCAGGGACAGAGTCTGTCACTGTGGCATCCCAGGCCCTGGCCCGGCACATGGAAGGTGCTCAGTGAGTATACTGTTTAGGTATGGTGACATACAAGTCTAGCAGAAAGTTAGGTATGTTTAGAACAGGTTGCTAAAATCACCTTCAGCATAATTAAGGTATCTTCAAAACAATAATAATTTCCTCAGAGTCTGCTCCAGGAGCTTCAAGGAGCTCCTGACAATGGTTGCAGGAAAATAAACAGTACATAAAAGGAATAAACAAATACAGGAAGAGCCAGGGTTACTGGGATTGGGAGGAAACTGAAAAGGGTCCTGCTTTGACTGAAGCAGGTGCAGAGCAGCTGAGCTGGGGCTGGTGTGGCCCCTGGCACAGGCACTCATCCCCGGGTGGCTGGCAAGCCGTGACATTCCTCCTCTGCCAAACTGGGCCCGGGAGCCTTGTATAGAGCTGCGGAGTGGGTGGGGCTGCGGCCAGGCCGGAAACAGCCTGAAGAGAAGCTGGACCCACCTACCCTGTCTCTGGTTCGAGAAGGAACACTCACCTTGAGCACAATTTCATTGACGGTAGCAGCGTCCGATTCAAAGTAGAGGTGTTTATAGTCGTGATTGCTTAGATACGTGAGTTTAAATATTGCGTGACCTGCAGAGAGAGAAAACTGTGTTGAGGAGTTCTGGTGAGTTAACTATGGCGGGGGCCTCCATATGTTCTCCCCTATCATTCCAATTCGAGCAAGAGCAAGTGGAGGCTGAGCAGCACCTAGTCTTCCCAGGAGTAGTTCGTTTTCTCAGTACAGGCTGGGTATAAAATGGACAATGAAAAAATTTTAAAGACTCAACAGCCAGTTAGGTCCCATTCCACTCTGGAACGCATTCAGGGGAATGCCACGTTAGGAAGTCTTTACGGAACTGCTGCTATATGATAATTACATGCAAAAGGTGGCGTTTTTAAGGGAGAAGGCTAATTAACTCCACATTATTACTCTAAAAATAAACTAACTGTGTTTAAAGTCAGATAAATGAGCAATAGGAAGGAGAAGGGTCAATAGCCACACTATTAGGAGGCTGCTCTCACAGCCTGGGCTCCTGCTGGGAGGGGACTCCTGCTGGGAGGGGACTCCTGCCTGGAGAGGGGGAATCCCATTCTTAGACCTTGCTTGGAAGCTGCTCCCAAAGGCCTCAGGTCATCTCAACCCTGGGAGGATGGGGGCAGGGTGGGGGGCCATGGAAAGCGGGCACCTCACAAAGTGACTGACTCCAGGGGGCAGAGCTTCTGAATATAAATCTGATCCAGGTCCCCATTCTCCACACCCCATCCTACCACCTTCAGGATGACACTGTCATTTCTGGGACCGCTTCCTGGTCTAGCCTCATCTCACTCTGCTGCCCCGACAGGCCACAGGCTGCCAGAGTGCTCACACTCCCACCTGCCACACCAGCCTCTACACAGGTTCTTCCCTAAGCCTGGGATGTCCTCTCTCACTAACCTGGATGGGAAGGACCTGCTGATCCTGGGTGGCTCAGCTCAGCTGGCACCTTCTTGGGTGAGTCTTCATAACCACACTTCTAGGCGCACTTCTTGTGTGGGCCTACCACACGGTACCGTGGCCCTCCAAAGGAACCTGCTTGTCTTATCATACCTGCAGCCATGGCTACATTATCTGGGCCTGTCCTTTTGTGTCCAGACATGTCAATCGGATTCCCTCTTCTAAATGGAGACATAGATGCTGGGCTGTCTAAACTGGCACAAGGACTGAGAATAAGATGAGGGGCTTTGGGACTCCCAGGCTCAGGACCATGGGGACTGCCCCGGCCTATCGGCACTGTTATCCTTGGGTTCTAGGAGACCCCTGTGGCCTTCCAAGAAATTCTTCTTTCTCCTTAAGCTACTGAAGTTGGTTTCCATTACTGGCAAGCAAAGGAACAGTGCCCAAGAGAGACACGTAGTCAGTATTCAGTAAACCTTCCTAGACCAACAAGCAGCAGGTGACATCTCTAATACAGAGGTCTCCTGCAAAACGCCCAGAAATGACCTTCCCTAGTCTTTCAACAGACCTTAGTGTCTGTCAGATTAAAATTCAGCATATCCTTTCTATTAGTCCTTCTCATCCGTTGTCCTTTTAATTGAAGCAGCGGCTGGTCATAGTTATTAATTAATAATATATCACCCATATTACTGTAAGTTCACCTCTTTCCCGGAGAAATCTTCTTGGGGACTTTATTTACAGTAGCTAATTTTTCAGATCTCCAAAAATAAACTGATATATGTTGTACATTTGTGGCCAGAAAAGTTGAGCCACTGGTATTTTATCCTGGAAACATCATTATGATGTACTAATTGTGACTATAAATCCTAAATTGAAAAAATTACCTAATAATTTCTGAAAAACCTCACTTTCAGACACTCGACAAATTTAGCCTGATTCTAAATCATGGTACTAAAATGTGAGAATTTCCTGACTGGAAGCTAATCACTCTGTTAACATATAAATTCTGTGTTTCTAATAAGGAGGTGGACCTTACACAGAGGCATCTGTGTGTGCGTCTGTATATGTTCACATTCACAGGATCTACCCCACAACATCAGCATCTTGTCGGTGACATCCCTGTGTGGAGGAACAATGCAGGCACCTTTGTTGGCCATGCTGTGAACAAGCACAGCCATCTACAAAGGACACAGGGCTGTGAAAGACAAAGAGACACCCCCTCCAGGAGGCCTTCCTGCTGACAACTGGCCACGACAGACACAGACACCAGGGCCTGGGGCTAGAAAGAACCAGAAGGTCTTAGGGAGACCTGCAGACCTGAAGCTTCGGGGTTCACTGACCACTTTGATAAGACAGCTTATGGACTGTCCACACCACCTGCTCCCGCTTGTCTGACAAAACCGAACCAAACCTCAAAGCACTAAAGCATGTTTTGCCTGAACAATTGAGACACTGTTAAAAAGGTTTCCTGCACTTTAAGCAGAGCCCAAGCTATACACAGCACATGTAATATGTAGTCTGCACGGCCTAGGAGCCTCAGAAAGGAAGCGTTGACACTGTCTCCTTGGGACTATGGTGCCTGTGAAGCATGTCAATTGTGGGCTGACAGAGGGGAGGCCTGTGGTTCATCTGCACAGTCACGTGAAAAAAACAAAAAAAATCATACCAAGCCAAGTCTCCTGAAAGACTGCATATTTGAACCAAGTGACCCTAAATCCCCTGTCCTCTGAATTTTGAATGTATTTGGTTGCATGTGGAGGCTGTGTGTGTCCCCTGCCTATCCCCAGGGCTCATTCCAGCACCCATCTAAGGAAGAGTGAAGCAGGTGAGGAGGAAGAAGAGTTCCAACATTCCCCCACTCTCCCTCAAGCCTCCGGTCTGTTTGTCCTTTCCAGTGAAAGCATTCACTCCATAGGGAGAGGGTAACAGAGGGCAGAGAACGTTCTGTGGAGCACTTGTGTTTGGACTTGAACAATGACACAGCTGCAAAGTTAATCACTGGGCCAAGGCACGGTGGACAGCCACAGCAGACAGCCCCCTCTTGCTCTCTGCAAGGAGTGATGAGTGGAACCCTGGGGGGCAAGTGCAGGTTAAGATCAGCAGCCATGCTGGGCCATAGGACATGGGGCGGACTCACTCCGCGGGCGTTTCTGCCCTGAGTTCCCCTCACTAGCAGCCCTGTTTCGCTGGGCGGCCAGAAGGGCAGTTTTCCTCAGTCTGGGTTCTGCCAGGAGCATGGGCTAGGGCAAAGGACAGAGAAATGAACACCAAGAGTCAAATATGATGAGCGTGAAGAAGGTAAACGCAGGGAGCTGCTGTGGAGACACCAAGGCAGAAGCACCTGGCCAGGATGGAGAAGAGCCGCTAGGGACAGTTTCTTGGGAGGAGCTGACACCTCGGCAGTTTTGGAGGAGGGCAGGGAGTCAGCTGGGTAAAGGTGAGGGTGGAGAAGGGTGAAAAAGAGGAAGATGCCACAGGGCAAGGAAACAGCATGGGCAAACATACAGGGTCTCCACGGGAGCTCTGGGCAGACCAGGGTCATGTGTGGCAGGCAGGTGGGAGGGAGAGGGACAGTCGCAAAGGGCTGAGAGTGCCTGGAGTCACCAGCTGATGGGGGCCACTAGTGGGGCTTAAGCAGGGCAAGTGAAAGAAATGGGCGAACTGTGTTTTAGGGTGTTCTCCCTGGTTCCCTGGAGCCTGGAGGTGAGGTAAACAGTTCCCGTAGTCAGCCAGGTAGGAGTGAGTGCAGTTTTGAGCTAGACAGGCGCAGAAAGATACTGAAAAGCAATTGGAGGCGAGAACTACAGAGAAGGCAATGTTGGCAGGATGGGGAGACTCTTTCACAACAGAATAATAGCTAATAATCAGAATTCACACTTTCATAATTTCACCCAGACCAAGACCTATATATTAAAGTGTAACAATTCATTGACCTCTTGCTGGAAATGAATCTGTCAATAAACATGAGTAATTTATGCCACATGGTAAATTTCCACCATAGATGTCTGGGAAGAAGGAACTGCCCACACTTCAATACTGACTGAACAAAAGAACACCTGTTATCAGATACAATCAGCCTCAGACACCTCACAGTTCACCTCAGGTAGAAGAGGAAGAGGGGGCCAATGACCTCCTCAGCTGCAGCCCACCAGGCATCTGTCCTGGGGCATTAGAGGGAAGCAGAGGTAGGCAAGTTACCCTTGAAAATTCCAAGACCACCAGCAGTTTTCATAGGAACAGGGTTAAGTCACAGGAGCAAGCTGTCTTTCTAAAAAATAGCTGAGACACTGGTTGTAAAAAATAGCTGAGATGCTGGGCGCAGTGGTTCAAGCCTGTAATCCCAGCACTTTGGGAGGCCAAGGTGGATGGATCACCTGAGGTTAGGAGTTCGAGACCAGCCTTGCCAACATTGTGAAACCCTGTCTCTACTAAAAATACAAAAATTAGTTGGGCATGGAGGCACGCACCCGGAATCCTAGCTACTTGGGAGGCTGAGGCAGGAGAATTGCTTGAACCCAGGAGGTGGAGGTTGCAGTGAGCCGAGATTGTGCCACAGCACTCCGGCCTGGGCGACAGAGCGAGACTCCAAAAAAAAAAAAAAAAAATCAGCTAAGAAAAAGTTATATATTAGTATGACTTTAAAAAAAATGCAAAGTTTAATATTCCAATTAGCTCAAATTATTTTGCATTAATTGTTAAATTCTGTTTAAATTAAGGTTTAACAAAAGCCTGAGACACAGAGGAAAAAAAGCATAATTCCTGAAGTTAGAATTAGGATGAAATCCTAGCTCTGCCATGTTTCAGCTGTGGGACCTTGGCAAGGCACCATCCCTTCCAAGGTTTGCCTGGCTGTAAAGGAGGGGACAGCATCTGTCAGTGATCTCTTATATGTCACATATATCCCTGCATATAGCAGGGACTCAATGGGTGGAGGTGGTAATTCATTTAACTATGATGGAACTGATATTTGATGATAAAATGCTCATTACTTTGAAGATTGCATTTTTAATTGAGCCTCCTTTGAGCAGATTTGCTTTTACAGTGCTATGTAAATAAAATGCAATATAAGAGGGTATAAATGTGGCATCTAAGCACTGGTCACATGCTCAGGGCAGATACTGAAACTGTACCTCCACTCCTGAGTACTGAAGTGAAAATCTGGATATGTAGAACTGTATTTACACTTATGTAGTTTTTCAAAGTAAGACAGAGAAGATAGAATTTAATACCAAGCAGAAACTAATTAGTGGCACAAATGTCAGAAGTGGAGACGTCCAGCTTTTGTGCTTTAATTCATCTTCTGTATTATGGATTCTAACTAAAACAGGAGGCTGTGCTGAAAAAACAGGTTCTTCCTGCCAGTTCAGGGGGTGTGGCCATGTTGGAAAGGCTGCTGTGGTCATGAGATGGGATGGCTTAAACATACAGGAACAGCACTCACAACCCTGCTAAAAGAGGTGCTCCCAGACTTCCATTGCAAATCAACTGAAAGGAGGGTCTTTTTTTGATTTTCAATTTTTGCTTTTTTTTTTTGAGATGAAGTCTCACTCAGTCACCCAGGCTGGAGTGCAGTGGTGAGATCTCGGCTCACTGCAACCTCTGCCTGCTGGGTTCAAGCGATTCTCCTGCCTCAGCCTCCCGAGTAGCTGGGATTACAGGTACCCGCCACCATGCCCGGCTATCAATTTTTTTATTTTCCATTTGCCTTAGGAAAAGTCTCAAGGGAGGGTCTCTTCTAACACAACCTGCCAGTACTGACTGTGGCTGGCCATGACTGGTCAGAGCTGGAGCTGCCAGAATAAGCCTGTAGCCCACCTTTGTCTAAACCCCCAGGTGTCACCACTTGCCAAAAATATAAAAATAAACCTGTTTCTTTTCCATATTAAAAATACTAGAAATTTAGAAGACAGAGGAGAACCTCCACACCCCACCCCAAAATCCCAACACTAGCACAATGACATTCACGGTCTCTTTCCTAACCATTCTCGCCTGTTTTCACAGTTGTAATCAGATTGTATACTAGAAGTTGAGCTTAGTTTTTTTAAGTTAACATTTTACCATACCCCTTTCCCTGTTGCAACAATTTCTATAACCACCATTTTCAATGGCTGCATTTTATTCCAACCAGTAGATGTGAGCTACGGGTCATGTTGCTATCTCTGTTGGGCTTCCGGGTTACTTATAAAATTGCCAGTACTATAAATAAGGCTACAAAGAACAGCTTTGAGGCTTGGGATTCTTTCTCAATTCCTTAACATCAGGCATGGATACTTTTTGAAAACTGAGTTTCCAAGGTCTGATGTCTTCTGGGCCTTCTGGGCCCTCTGGCCTGAGAGGGGAACATTCTCACTGGATTTCTTGGGGGAAACCGATGGGAACACACATTGTTTTAGGCAAAGCTGCATCTTTCTGTAGGTCCTACTAGGAAATGCTGGACTGGGGTTCTTTGGTCTCTGGGCTGAAAACTCCCTCCTGGTTGGGTCTCCACCATAAGCAACAGTTCTGAGCTGCCTGTAGGGAGCTTCAGCTCAAGGTAATTCAACTGGCAAAAGGGAGTGCTCCTTCCCAAGCACTCCTGCGTGGGCAGCGGCCTGGGCAACCTTAGTAATGACCTCTTTGACCTCTAGAGCAGGGGATGTGCCTGACCTACTTACATTTCTGCCTGGATTCTCAAACTCACTCTTTCTCTCTCTTTGGCTCCTTCCTGTAAACATAATTAAATCTCTAATTATAAAAACTCCCATGGCAATGTGATTTCCCTCCTTCCTCTCACGTATGGAAAACATTCTTGCTAAGGTCACTATGCCCTCAATGTCGAGAGATCCAGTAGAGATTTCTCAGCTGTTTTCGACACTTCTTAAAGTCCTGGCTTCCCTGGAGGCACGGTCACCTGATTCTTGAGTCCACGTCTCCAGTCAACTGTTTCTCACATTTCCTTTGTGATCTTCTGGACCTCCACGTGTCCCTTAGGCAACGGTCTTCCTGAGTTCTATCCTTGATCAGCACCTCCTCTAACTACGTTTTTCCTGTGTCAGGTTTGCCCTTGGGTTTTAGTTACTACTCACATGTTGGTGATGCTGAAGCAGCTATGTGGCCTATACCCTTCTGCAGAGTTTCAGAGCTGACCAGTGGATACGGCTGCCACCTCCACATGGCCCCCAGTGCAGCATGTCCAGAACAGACACCAGCATCTCCCCTTAAATTGGCAGTTGTGGTGGCACAACTGGAGGCTTCACCATGCACCAAGTACTGGGCATTTGGTCTCCTAGTTTTCACATGTTTATCTTCCGTCCCTCTCTATCCTGGGACCACGGACCTCACCCAGGTCCTGATCATCTATTGCTTTTTCTCTGGTTTTCCTTCTTTTGATCACGTCTTCTGCAGATTCAAACATCTACTCACAGGAGTTTTTTTTTGTTTTTTTGTTTTTGTGGTTTTTTTTGAGGCAGAGTCTCGCTCTATTCCCCAGAGTGGAGTACAGTGGCGCGATCTCAGCTCACTGCAACTTCCGCCTCCCAAGTTCAAGCCATTCTCCTGCCTCAGCCTCCAGAGTAGCTGGGATTACAGGCGCCTGCCACCACACCAGGCTAATTTTTGTATTTTTAGTAGAGACGGAGTTTTGCCATGTTGGTCAGGCTGGTCTTGAACTCCTGATCTTGGGTGATCTGCCCACCTTGGCCTCCTTAAGTGCTGGGATTACATGCATGAGCCACCGCACCAGCCCATTTTTTTGAGACAGAGTCTTCCTCTGTCACTCAGCTGGAGTGCAGTGGTGCGATCTGGGCTCACTGCAATCTCTGTCTCCTGAGTTTGAGTGATCCTCCCACCTCAGCCTCCCAAGTAGCTGGGATTACAGGCGTGCGCCACCACGCCCAGCTAATTTTTGAAACTTTAGTAGAGATGGGGTTTTGCCATGTTGGCCAGGCTAGTCTCGAACTCCTGGCCTCTAGTGATCTGCACACCTCGGCCTCCCAAAGTGCTGGGATTACAGGCGTGAGCCACCACGCCTGGCCAGGAGTCATCCTTTTAAAACATACCATCTGGACCCCCTACTTAAAACTCTGCAGTGCTTCTTTTCCTATCATCCTCAGAATAAAGTCCAAGCTTCGTAAGATGATTTTCAAGACCCTAGATCAGCAGTTCTCAAACTTTTTGGTCTCAGAAGCCCTTTATACTCTTAAACACTATTGAGGAGTCCAAAAAGCTTATGTGGATTATACCTATCAACATTTATTGTGTTAGAAATTCGGCCAGGCATGATGGCTCATGCCTGTAATCCCAGCACTTTGGGAGGCCAGGAGTTCGAGACCAGCCTTGTGGCCAACATGGAGAAACCCTGTCTCTACTAAAAATACAAAAACTAGCCGGGTGTGGTGGTGTGTGCCTGAGGCTGGGCTGGGAGACCGAGGCATGAGAATTTTGAATCTGGGAAGTGGAGGTTGCAGTAAGGCGGAATCATGTCACTGGCCACTGTACTCCAGCGTGGGTAACAGAGCGGGACTCTGTCTCAAAAACAAACAAACAAAAAAAGAAAATAAATGAAATTAAAACTGAGAAATTAAAAAAATATATTAATTCATTAAAATAATAAACCCATTACAAATTAACATATTTTAAAATCGAAAAACTCTTACATTTCCCCAAAGTTAAATAAGAGTGGCATTATTTATTTATTATTTTTTTTTCTGAGACAGAGTCTCACTCTGTTGCCCAGGCTAGAGTGCAGTGGCATGATCCTGACTCACTGCAACCTCCACCTCCTGGGTTCAAGCGATTCTCCTGCCTCAGCCCTCTGAGTAGCTGGGCTACAGGGGTGCAACACCAGGCCTGGCTAATTTTTGTATTTTTAGTAGAGATAGTAGAGACGGAGTTTCGCCATGTTGGCAAGGCTGGTCTCGTACTCCTGACCTCAGATGATCCATCTGCCTCAGCCTCTCAAAGTGTTGGGATTACAGGCGTGAGCCTCCGTACCAGCCTATTTTATGTTTTGAAATCTCTTTAACATTTGGTTGAACAGAAAACAGCTGGATTATCCAATCTGATTCTGCATTTGATCTGCTGTGATATAGTTTTGGTTAAAGTAAATGAAGAAAAGCCAGCCTCACGCAGATATGTTTTTGGAAAAGTGAGGCATATTTTAATGTTCTTCTTTGTAAATATTCCTCTTTGATACTACACTGAACTTGATAAATGGTATTTTCTTAAAGATTAGTTGCAATGTGGAATATAAACCTCATTAATAAACTTTTTTGTATTCTGTTACATTAAAATCTATTGGTCGGTTTTACATTTTGAATCTTTCCCCTTGCCTGCTTTTGTAACATCATGTAGTAGTCTGGAAAATATTGGTTCACTGAGTTATGCAGATTTTCCAAATGTTGACATATTTCATTTGACAATATAAAAAAAAATCACATTCATTAATATCACTACTGATATCAGAAGTCTTTAAGCGATGAGAAGCCAAGCTCAGTGATGGAAATTTCCCAAAACTCTAATTTTCACCTGAAAGTTTGAACTTCATCACTGGCAATAAATACTATCACTTGTTCTCCTTGAAGCGACAGACTCACTTCCTTCATTTTCAAGAAAAGGTCTGCCCAATATTCATTTGAATAACCATAGTTTGTCAGTTGTTCTTTCAAGTTATAATAATGTTCCATGAAACAAACAACTGGTTCAGCTTGCAATTCAAATAATTAAACAAGTGCTATTCCTTGAGACAAGTACCCTACTTCTGAATGCAGCAGAAATGCTTCCATGTACTTCAGGAAATAAATTAAGAACAATGGCTTATGAGTGCCTTTTGACGCTTCAATTCATGTGTAAGTTGTTCTAGTAAAATACCACATTGCATTTGAATAACCAAGTATTGATTGAGGTTTATTCTTCAGCTCTTAGAGAAGTAGATAAGAAACAAGTTCTGCATCTGGGAATTTCCTCCTTGGAGGGACTTAAAGTCTATGACAAGCTTGAGTTTGCAAGTACTCTATGGGAGGCTAAATTACTACAAATGAAACCTCATCTATCCAGAATCACTGGAGTGGAGAGCTAGGGTAACCTTTGTGCAAAAAGCCTTTTTCCATTTTAAGCATTAAAATTCCATATTATACACCTTCCTTCTGCATTAGAGTATAAGGAAAAGAAAATACTGTTTTATCACTTTTTTCTGTATAAGTACTGAACATCATGATTCTCCCAGGGTTGCAAAAGGCTCTATGTTGTGCCACAAAATTGCTCCATACTACAATGTTTACTGAGTTTTTGGAATGCTCTTTAATAGTTTTTGTTTAGTTTTATTTTTGGTCAACTCTGGTTAGCTTTCACTTCCCACTGTCTTTATTATTTCAGTTCTGTCATTCTCTCTCCCTCTTTTAATATTCTGCATTTAATATCCTTTAGGAAGAGAAACCAGATAACCAAGCAAGGATGAAATTTGTTTAAAAAATAAGACTTCATACACTCTGAGTTGGGGCTAGGGTTATTCTTCCTTCAGGAAAGCACAGGTGTTGGCTGCGTGCAGTGGCTCATGCCTATAATCCCTGCACTTTGGGAGGCCAAGATGAGAGAACTGCTTGAGGCTAGGAGTTCAAGGCCAGCCTGGTCAACACAGTGAGACCCCCATCTCTATTTTAATAATAATTTAAAAAACCCCAAAAAACAAAAATAAAAAAAATGAGAAAACATAGATGTTTAAGTGCCTTGGCTTTGTGTCAGTGGCAGAGGGAAGACTGTGGACCTCTGTTCCATTTACAGATAACTTTGGATAAGTTATGTAGCTTCTCTGAGCCCCAGTTAACTCATTGATAAAATGGGAATATTATCTGTCTCACAAGTTGTTAGGATTACATAACCCTAAGAAGTCGTCCAACAATCTTAGAATTATATAATGAGTGTAGACACAACCTCACAGAGCTGTTGCAAGAATTAAGTAATGCGTAAAAAGGACTTGGAACATTGTCTGATGGGGGAGGTTCCCCTTGCTTCCTTTTTCACCTCCACTCTCAGACAAGCAAACTTTTCCTATAAAGGGCCAGATAGTAAATGCTTTAGGTTTTATGGACCAAGAGATAAAATTGAGGATACTTTGTAGATACACAAGGAGAAAAAAAATTCCACATTTTTTATTGACAAAATTCAAAATTTAATCATCAAATACATTTTTTGGGTAATACAGATCTATTAATAAGAAGTGTAGTTTTTTTTTTTTTTTTCCTTTGGTTGAGGGAATAACATTTCACTTAAATAGGATCCAAAATTAGTGTTCTCTATCATCACATCAATTGCAAATGTTTTTCTGTAAAATCCATTCTTGCCTGATAGGCCATACAAAAACAGGTAGTGGGCTGGATTTGGCCTGTGGGCCACAGTTTGCCAATTCCTACTGGAAAAGGTCTCTCTTGCTCCTTCCCTTTTTCTTGGTTCATCCCATATCGTTGGTAACTGATATTTTGAGTGTTCTTAGTTCTCTGTGCAGATTTGGGTTTCCTTCTGGTATTTTTCCCCTCCAGCCTTTCACTTTTGATAGTGTAAGTTTTAGTGGCAACAAATTATTTCATTTTTTGATTGCCTGAAATGTCATTATTTCATCTTCCTTTCTGAAGGATATTTTCACTGAATATAGGATTCTAAGTTGACAGATTTTTTTCTTTTAGCACTTTAGAGGCATCATTCCATTGTCTTCTGGATTGCATTATTTCTAATGAAAAGTCAGCAACTATTCTTATCTTGGTTTCTCTATGTAATATGTCTTCTTTCTTCGGCTGCTTTTAAGATTTTTCTCTTTATCACTGGTTCTCAGCAGTTTGATTATAATGTGCCTTGGTGTGGTTTTCTTTATATTTATCATGCTTAGCTTTCATTAGGCTTCCAAGATAGCTGGTTTGATATTTGAAATCAAATCTTGAATAGTTTTTCCCTTCTATCACCAAGACTACAATTACATATATGTTAGAACACTTGCTATGACTCCAAAGGCTCTAATCTCTTCATCCATTTTTTCTCTGTGCCTTGAATAGTTTCTATTGTTCTGTCATAGAGTTCACTGATTGTGGCAGATTCTGAAATGGCTCCCAATGATCCCACCTTCTGCTTTTCACACCCTTGCGTAATGCCCTTGTCTTGTTTGTGGCCTGGACCTAGTGACTTGCTTCTAACGAATAATACAGCAGAAGTGTTGGGATGTCACTTCTGAGAGTAAGTTATAGAAGACTGTAACTTATTCCTTGCTAGCACTCTCTCACTCTTGCTTACTTTGATGAAGCCAACTCCATCATGTAAGCTTCTCTTTGGAGAACTGAGGATGTTCCCAAGGAAGTAAACTCTGCCAGCAACCACTCAGTAAGCTTGGAAGACCTTGTCCGAATGAAACCTTGAGATGACTGCAGTCCCAGCTGACGTCTTGATTGCAGCCTTTTGAGAGACCCCAAGCCAGAGGACTCAGTTAAGCTGTGGGATACCTGACCCACCAAACTGTAAGACAGTAAATGTTACTGCTGTTTTAAGCCACTATGTTTTGGGGCAATTTGTTTTGTGGCAATAGATAAGTAATGCACTGATGTTTTTTCATCATCATACTAATCTGCTCCCATTTAGTGAATTTTTTTTTTTTTTCTTTTTGAGACAGAGTCTCACTCTGCTGTCCAGGCTGGAGTACAGTGGCACGATCCTGGCTCACTGCAACCTCTGCCTCCTGGGTTCAAGCGATTCTCCTGCCTCAGCCTCACAAGTAGCTGGGATTACAGGCATAAGCCACCATGCCTGGCTAATTTTTGCATTTTTAGTAGAGACAGGGTTTCATCATGTTGGCCAGGCTGGTCTCAAACTCCTGACTTCAGGTGATCTACCCACCTTGGCCTCCCAAAGTGCTGGGATTATAGGCATGAGCCACTGTGCCCAGCCCATTTAGTGAATTTTTTGATTCAGGTATTGTATTTCTCAGCTCTGGAATTTTCATTTGGTTCTTTTTAAGTTTGAATTTTTCTTCTTTTTGAGTTCTTAAGTCCCTGAACATATTTATAATAGCTATTTTAAGGTACTTCTCTGTGAATTCTATCACCTCTGACTCTTCTGGTTCTATTTTATTGATTGATTGTTTCCTTGGTTATGAGACACATGTTCCTGCTTCTTTGCATGTCTAGTAATTTTTAAGTGAATGCTGGACACTATCAATATTACACTGTAGGTGTCTGCATTGTGCTGTCCCTTACAGATTATTGGGCTTTGTTCTGGTAGAAGCTAATTTACTTGTGGATCAGTTTGATCCTTTCAAGATTCCTTTTAAGGTTTTGGCAAGGATTAGGGCAGTCTTTAGTCTATGGCTAATTTAGTCCTATTCCTAAGATATGGCCTTCCTGGAATCACTACTAAATGCCCTGGATGCTCCACTCTGGTTAGCCAGAACTCTAGTTTATAGCTCCCCAGTAGTTGCTCGCCCAGCCTTCCAAGGTCCCACTGCAGGCATGCACAGTTTAGTATACAGTGAAAGATTCAAGGGGCTCTTTCTAGAGCTCTCTCTCCCTTCCCCATACTCTATTCTGCAAATTTCAGTTGCTTTAGCCTCCTCCACCTCTTATCTCTGTCTTCCAGCTCAGTGAGAGACTGTCATACTTTCCTTGGGTTCTCTCTTCCTGTCAAAATCTGGAGAAAAGCTGAGGTGATCATCAGTCTCACCTCTTTGTTACCTTTCTCTCAGGGTTCACAGTCCTGAACTGCATATTTTCTAATGTCCAAAAGTGGTTTTTATATTTTGTTCAGTTTTCTAATCATTTACGATAGAAAGGCTAATCTGGTAGCAGTTACCATGTGTTGGAAGTTGCATATGGAGTCTTATAAGCAATACACACTTTGATTTTAATGAAACTATGGCTTACTTTTTCCATGTCTAAGAGAGTAACTTAAAATCTAAGCTCTCCATTTATTTATTATGAAAACACAATTTGGAGCTTGGCAGGAGGCAAGGGAAAACAGATTATCCCCATCATTTATCCAGCTGAGAAATCTTTCACACAGAATTTTTCAGTAGGGAACAGCCCCTGCCCTTACCCTCTTCTCAATTAGGATCTCTTCTGATATTAAAATCAAGAAAAAATGAATTTGAGAAAATGGTAATCAAAATCTAGGAAAACGCAAATGTATAGAAATTTTTCATTTTACCTAGGCAATTGTTTTGTTACAATGGGTCCATAAAGCCCAAGTCAACAATTAAGTGAAAACTTAATAGCAAAAAGGAGGCTTCTCCCAGGAGGAAAAAAAAAAAAGTTGATACCCTCAAAATGTTTTTTACTCTAACAAATATCAATATTCCAATCAACACAAATTTTCTTTCTTGTTTATTAATACGTCCGAGGGAAAAATGAAGAAAATTTACAGAAAATGTAAGAAAACTCACTATCTCAGCACCAGCCAATTTGCCTCATAGACATTCTTACTTACACATTCTGTAAACATAAACATAACGTCCCCTATGAGCAACTCTAGTGCCTGATGACGAATATGGGAGGTGTGCTCTTCTTACCAACTATCTAGGGGTCAGAGGAGAATCTTCTGACTCCGAAATTCAGAGTGTTGATCCTTCTAGGGCCCACTGTATCAAAACACCTTTTTTCTAGGAACTACAGAGACAAGCACGTTGGTACCATCTATCATACACTAAGGGTCAATAGCAATAGTTTAAGAGTAAGATGTTGGCTTTCCCTTGTCACTACAACTGTGAGAAGTTCTCCACTGTGCTCCCACACCCCTTTTTGAAGAACCACACTTGCTCTTGGCTGATTCCAAATTCCAGAGGCACTTTCAAATCTCATTGTGCCTAGGCAGAATTAGAGAAAGTCATCAAGCACTGGTGATGACTGGACAGAAGCTGCTGGATTTCTGGAGGAAGCAGAGAGTGTAAATAAATAGGCATGCCTAGTGCACAAGTCAGATGTCAGCTCATGATGACCAGGTCAGTCAATGGGACACACGTTGGCCTGGCTGAGTTCTCAGGGACCTGGCCAATGCTATCCAACTCCGCCAAACTGTTCCCTGAAAGCACAGTGATTTGCCTGTTTCACAGCAGATTGCAGCTCTAGGTTACCGAAAACCAAACTGGGTCAGAGAACCTAAGAAGACAGTTCAACATTAGATGACGCAAACTGGCCGTCTGCTTACGGTTTTTCTCCACCTTTATCCTGCGATGCACTCCAAGTCTTTCCCTCCCACACGCTTGGAAGAATTGTGGTGGTCCCCTTGGTTGCCTAAACCCATCTCCCCGGCACTCCCTTGTTTTGGAAGGAGATGAGAAATAAATCAAAATGCACTAAGCAGCACTTCCACAGGCACTCACCTCCTTCATTGAATGTGCACCTCATCAATCACACTATTGTCTGCTTGAAAGGCGAGCCTTGTAAATGTCATATCCACTCAGGCCCAAGGAGAGGCGCATCCAAATGCAGCAAGGAGTTTTAATTGGATAGTGTAATTAAACTAAAAAACCCCAGCAGACTTCCTTTGACAGGACAGATGAAGACCCCTTTTAATAGGGCTAGGAAACATATCTGTTAAAAGGATGAGGCACTGCCTGCTCCTGATTGTGCTCCAGAGTACTCTTATGAAAAGGCAATTCAATAACTGGGGCATTAATACGTGAGAGTCCGTTGTGTTCTGTAATCAGGCAGTACTTACTGTAGTTGATCTGGAACTTATGAAATAAGTCCTTGTTAGAGAATAAAAACACAACATAACATGTCCACCTAACGTCTGGAGTGCCTGGATCTCCCGGGAGTGGACAGAGCCTGAGGAAGGGCTGTAGCCTTCCTTGGCTGCAGCTCCAGTTATACTGGAGTATAACTGCAGGTGCCTCACCTACTGGGCCCTCAGTGCACCAGCAGGGCTGTGGATATCCAACCGTCCACCTTGGGGCTGTAGCTCTTTCATCCAAAGGTAACTAAAGTCATCCTCATTCCTCTTTCACACATTTCGTGAGAGCATCTCAAGAATATGACAAAAGTCCTGGGTGTCTCCTCCCTTAGGAACTAGAATGCCTATCACATGAGAAAGAGAGAGAGCGCATGAGCGAGCAAGAGCGCACACGCGTGTGTTCTCTGCTAGAACCACCCATGTCAAACAGGGAGAAAGAAATCAGGTGGCGAGGATCCAATGGATAGGCTGGGGTGTGCCCAGGGTGATTTTAGTAACAAGCATGAATCCTTCAGCCACAGTCTCTCTGCTCTCCTTTGTTGGGGGTGGGCTGGGAGTGGGGGATGCACATACTGGCACATTCAGCCACACACATACATGCGAGGCCTGCAGCTCTACAAACAAGTAACAAAATCAGTGAGAACATATGAAGAAGTTTGTATCTTCACAAGGCTCTCTTACAAGTGGCCCATGACAATCCCTTGCAGCTGGAATGCCAGTTCAGGGAACCCAGCATCTGGATGGATCAAGACAGCCTCTGAGCTGGGGCTAAGGTGGGATGCAGAGGTGAGATTTCAGACCAGCCCATCTAGCTTACCAAAAACCAGCTTTGCTTTGTTTACATAAACCTTGAAGTCAGTTTCCCTGAGCCCCTCAGGGTTTGTTTAATGACTGACTGCTTTCACTCTTCATAAAGCCTGTTTGGAGCTATTTGCAAACCTATGAACATTCTTAATACGGGTCTTTCACTATGGGTTGATGAACCCATTAAAAACATGTAAGTGAATATGTATAATCTAGGAAAACTGGATACTGAATTAAACCATCAAATACCCTTAGTTTAACTGAAAACTACATACAAGCATTTCAGCCATCAATTTGGCTATGACTTCTAGCCAGTATGAATTCTGCTGGAAAAGCCATTTTCGTACAGATGTGGAATTCAATGGGAAAGACTGACTCGTGTACCAACATCAATCAAAATGTCGACTTCCCTGGCAGCTCTCAACAGTAAGGCAGGTTCAAAGGTCACAGGATAAAGAAAAAGCCAAGCTCTGGTTCAGCTCTAATATCTCCTCGGTAGAAGTCTTGCAAAAGTACCCCCTTCTGTATTAGCCTTGCTTTCATTAATCTTCTTGCCATCTTCTTTAACTAGTCATGCAGAACCGCTCGATAGCAAGACGTATAATGGGGAAGGCCCTGTGCCTATTACCGCGTTAACATTCTCTTAAGCCCCAGTGCAACAATGGAACGGGAAGGCAAAGGAAATATGCGACTACAGGGTGCAGTGCAGGCAATTCAATTACAGCCTGGACTTACCTATGTCCTTCTGACCTACAAAACACAAGAGGCCTTTGTGTCTAACTGGCTTGGCCATTAAGGTTGCTGAAGATCACAACAATGCTGATCTTTTCTGTTTAAGCTAAATCAATGTGGACAAATCATTATTCAGTAGCTTTAATTTAATTAGTAAATTAAATACACTACTTTACAGATCTTGTCAAGTACTTATGAAAAGAAAGATTCATTTAAGTGGTAGGTCACCAATAAGCCCAGCTCATTTAACTCCTAGCCTTAACTGAATCTCATTTCAAATATCTAGCAGGTTCCAGTCGCTAGGGTTTTCCCGCCTCCTGCAGTTGTGGATAACTCTTAACCCCAGAGTTCCCATCTTACATCCAAATGGTGTTTTGGACAAAAAGAAAAACAAAACAAAACAAGAAACCCCCTAACGTAACCAGCATGAACAGAATCAGATTTCCTTTGAATTATACTATTGCAAGAGAATGTAATCAGGTTACCTCTATTATGTTGCTTCCTTAAGATTTTATATGATCTATGCTTAATTGAGATACAGCGCTCTTTTCAGCTATAAAGATGACAGCTACTTTATTAAGGTTTAAATCTGATTTCTTAATGATAGGCTGCTTCTTTTAAAGACTCTAAACCTGCACAACCTTCTTATGATGAAACCAGATCTGGCATGGCTGAGTCTGGTTCTGAAATACAGCCTGAGTGTCTCTGATGGGTACCAGCTTCACAGAAAGGTCCCTTGCTTTTGTTTCAGGTAGGAATGTGAGGCTAGTGCTTAAAAAGAGAGCCACAGCATTCAAAGCCTGTGTCTAGAACTGGACATGGTGGCGCATGCCTGTAGTCCCAGCTATTCGGTGGGTTGAGGCGGGAGGATCACTTGAGCCCAGGAGTTTGAGCCCAGCCTGGGCAACACAGTGAGACCCTGTCTCATATATTTAAAAAAAAAAGCCTGTATCTAGATGTATATAAGGATGGAAACTTATTTCCCTAAGAAAGTTTAAACATGGTAGTTTCTGATATGGAAACATTCTCCTCCTGTATGTGTTGTATACATCCTTGACCAGTTATAATAAATTAAAATCAATTCACCTTTTAGGGGCTTACGACATCTTTCAAAATAGCAAAATCTGACAGAGGGAATCACTAATTTGAATAATAATGGCAGCATGATTTTTTTTCTCCTTAAATCTAGAAAGGCAGGATTTATTCTTAATTTCTCAAGGCTTGTGATACACAGTTTTTCTCAAAAAACTCTTTTAAGAATTCATATTTATATGTACAATTTTTTAGGCATGTATCTATTTAGCCATTAAGTTCAAGTCCTTAAACACTCACAGGGACAGAGCAATAAATCTTCCCTCTGAGACCCCAGCCTAAGAGGGAGAAGTTGGGGGGAACGGAAAGAGAGCCACGGAACTGTTGTTTACGAAGCGCGGCTTCTGAGCCTGGGTCTCTCCGGTCCCGCAATATGTGTAATTATGTATTTCCCTGCAGCCGCTCAAATGCTCAGTCTCTTTGCCAAGTCAGCTATTCACACACTTTTTGGATATGGCATCAATTAAACTTGAGTTCTATGCCTTATGACGACCAAATTAATGGTTTGACAGCGGCTTTCTCAATAAACACTGCAAACTGGCCACAGTCAAAGGTTTAAAAACCATTTCTTTTCTGTTCAAAATTCTGACAAACATGTCTCAAGTAAGACTGGGGATAACTTCATTATCCTCCCTACACTTAATGTCTTTTTGTAAAGAAAGCTGTTTAATAACATGTCTGCTCTGTTTTCACAACTAAATTATTCCAGTTGGTCACACGTTCCAGTCTTCGGCAAGACATTTGTGTTACCAGAGATAAAAACATGAAAAAGGAAATATATTGCAGAAATCAAAAACCTTATCTACTTCTAGACTCTCTCTCTTTGCCATAATTCATTCAAGAAGGCCCCAAGAATAATTTTTGATGTAAACTCAGCTACAAACATACATCACTATGCTGATAAAAATCACACGCTAAACTTATGAAATATAGTGACTTTCATTTCTTTAGTGATGTTAAAATAACTTTTTTCTAAGGTTCAACAGACACAAAAGATAAAAAGGGTTACCATTAATCCTTTAAATAATAAAGAAACAGAAGACGCCCCACAGATTAATTCTATGGTCTGAGGACGAACTTGTTAGATTGAGTCACTGAATTAATTTGATGAAGATACTGGAAATCATAAAACACATAGCATCAAGCCGATTCATTTAATACATCTTTGTTTGGGCACTTTACAACATAAATTACGTGGAATAACTTTTGGATTCTAAATTCTGGCTTCAGTAAGTTCAGTTTTCAGTTAACAAACATTCAGTGAGGACAACTCTGCAGGCTCCGTGCTAGGGAGTGAGGACACGGAAGCCAGTTCTTGGGTCAGTTACTTCAGTATGGAGATGGAGGTGGGAGGGATGGGTGGGCCTCCAATGGATAAATACAGCACAAAGGGGTATTCCTAGAGGCATGTGCAAACTCCTGGGGGCAAAGTGAACAGAGAGAGCCTGACACTGGAGCTGAGTCTTGAAAAATGAGCAGGCTGAGTACAGGGAGGTGGAAATGTTTGTAAGTTAGAGAGGGGGTCAGGTTTGAAAGGCATATTCCAGGCAGTGGGAACAGCACAGAATGCATCGTGTGCAAGTAACTACAGTGATCACAGCCCAAATGTGAGATGGGAAACTATGGGCTATGAGGCCAGTGTGTCAGCTGCTTGTCAATGTCTGCAAAGGCTATGCTGAGCAGTCTGCATTTTATTCTGTAAGCCTATTTCAAATTTTTTTTCTGGCTGAGAGTGGTGGCTCACGTCTGTAATCCTAGTACTTCGGGGGACTTAGGCAGGAGGATGGCCTGAGGCCAGGAGCTCAAAAACAGCCTGGACAACATAGCAAGACTTTGTGCCTACAACTAAGTAGAGATCCTTTGGTTCAAGGGGAGGCCTTATGCCCAACCTTCCCCCACCACCCACCCCGTACCCCTGAGGTCTCTCTGAAATGCTAGACAGGGACTTAGGCAGTGTTTTACTGGTGCAGTGAGCCTCTTTGTTAAGGAAAAAACTTGAATCCTGCATCTAGTTCCTTCTCTAACCTTTCCACTCTAGCTTATCCCTTTATGCAACACAGAAGTGATTGCCTTTCATTTCTCAGAGACATGGAGAATTCATAAAATGTTACTGTTCAAAGCATCCTCAGTTCTTGGAAAGAAAGATGCTAGAACAATGACAACCTTATTGGCCGACAAGCTGAAGTGAGTGGGATTAGGAAGAAGATGTTTATCCAAAGGCAGAGGGAATCCAGCAACCTTGAGGCAAGGCCCCCCAGCAGCAGGCACTTTTCTCACAGCCTCTTGCAGGGTCGGAGGCCTCGCTGGGATGACAGGAATGGCAGGAAGGGAGTGGGGTGGCCTTCTTCCTTCCCCTGTGTCCCCCTAAGTTCTCCCTTTTTGCCAAGCTGTAGGCGAATGAGTTGAACACATAGTCCAGCAGAGTTTGGCAAAAAATTAAACACCCACCCATAAATGAAGCAATATGACATGTGCCCAGTCTATCAGCCCCCGTCAGCCCCTGTTTAGTCAATGTTATCTCAAAAACTTGAATCGTATTATAAACACTTGCTGGCCTTTACATTTCTTATTGTTCCTTTTGAATAAGTAATTCCTTATAACATCTGTTCTCAAATTTAGTGAATGTTGGACACAGGGGATTAATAAAAATTAGATGCTCAGTCTATACTCCAAGTTACTGAATCACAATCTACTAGGGTGGGCCCTAGGTAACTGCATTTTAAACAGGCTTCGCAGATAATGCTTGTCTGTACCAGACTTTGAGAACCATTATCTTACAGCGTCCTCCAGGCAACTAAAGAACTCTTACATAGTTTAAATTTTTTTCTTTCACAGGAGAATTTCAGTGTGATCTATGTGCCCTTTCTGCCCCTTGATAGGACTGGAGTCCTAAAAATGATTAAGTGATTAATCTAAATGCTACACCCAATTACTTAACTGCAAAAGTATAATATGCCAAAATACATAACTGGACTGTATCTACTTTGATAATTTAAGTGGAGGAATGCCAACCCAGCAGTGATCTCTTCTGTAGGACCAGACAAGAGTTTAATTATGAGCTGGTAGGTCATGCAGCTGCCAATAATCTAGGGGGTGCTGACACTTCCGGCATGATGGATATATCTAAATCTAGGCGTTCGCCGCCTTGGGAAATCCCCAGCTTCCCTCCATCTCACAGGGAAGGAAGGCAGGTCCAGGTCTGACTGGTCAAGTCCCCCAAATGGGAAGGGGAAGGGAGCACAAAGGGAAATGAGGGCTCTGGTGAGTGCAAATTCCCAGCAGAAATCTGGCCCTGTGCCCCCAGCTCCCGGGGCTGGGCTGCTGAGGTCAGGAGGTGGGCTACGAGGTTCTCTGCTGCCATCAAGACCGAACAGGATGGGGGCACATGTCAGGCTCTGGGCACCATAATACAATCCCGTTTGATTAAAAGAAATTTCTGGTAATGAATTAAAACAGACCCAAGGAAAAAAGGACACGGTGGCAATATATTCTCCTGGCACCCAGCACACAGAAGGGAAGAGAGGGGAAAGAGAGAAAGGAGACATAAATAAAAGGGACTACTCACTGGGGCTTTTTTCTTCAGCAAGGTCACAGGCACAGAGCAGGTCGGAATCGATTGAGATGGGTTTCTGCTTAATCCAAAACTTAGTGCTGGCTTTCTGATTCGTAACAGGGTCTATCTCTACTTTGTCTCCAGAGATACCTGTAAGCCAAGGGGAGGACAAAAAAGAAACCACAAGAAGTAGAAGGTATAAGTGATTTCAGGGCAATCATTTGACCTGTTTTATAAATCTGAAATTGCATGAACACGAGCTCTTTCTTAGGGCTTTGGGAAATGCCATGGGCTTCCTGAGACAAACATACGGACACTCCAAATGGCACACACAAGTTGCAAAGTCTGGTTTCCTGGGTGGGTGAGTTGAGGGTGGGGGAACCCCCCCAAACTATATGAGAAGGTATTAAGAAACAAGCCTTCTTAGATATAACATGGATCCAACACAGAGAGGCTATTTACAGCCGTACATTATCTCTATATTGTAATGAAATAACTATCAGGTTTATTTAAAAAACAGTTTTGATTGGTGCTCTGAGTTGTTGTTCTCATTTAAGAAGATCTGGGGTGGACAGATAAATCTGTAACATCCCTATGTTTAAACAGCTAAGCTACCAATGAACAGCTTCTGATCTGAAACAACCTTATACACTAAAAAGAATAAAATAACTCTTCCTTTCTGTGACACTAAATAATTATCCAACCTATATTTAAGGGAAGTCACGAGAGGATTAAACCTTAAATAAAACCTTCCAAGTTCAAGTCTTGGAGCCTGGCTTCAGGCTGCAGAGGTCATTGCCCCCCTGCTGAGGGCAAGACTTGGCACTGGGTGTGAGCTTTACGCAACAAAGACTTTATAACAGGAATCCAGAATGTTCAATACTGGCACTTCAGATTTCATTTTCAGAGCTTAAAAGACAACACGTTGTACAGTGACTGGGCATAAAGGTGTTTGCAGAACAAAGGTAATGCCAGGTATGGGAGGGGCCCTGGAATAAGTGTGGAAATGCATCATAACCGCTTTCCCAGTACTACAGAGGAGTACACGCTCAGCCCGCCACACACCACCTAGGCTAGATGTGCTCTTTTTCCTCTTTTGCTGAAAATTAAGGAATCTGTTCATGAAGTGAGACAAAAACCTTTAACATGCCTTCTATAGTGGGCCCCATATGGAACCTTAAAAGTAATTAATTTTTAGGCCATAGTTTAAAGGTCAGGGTCAAAGTGAAAAAAAGCAAAATGAAGATATAAGAAATAATTAAAATAACCAAATGTACAAAGTGAAACAGAAAAGACATAGTTAACATATTTCATCCCACGAATCACACTCAGATTTTTGAACAAAATGTGAGAAAACTTAGTAAGCCAAAAGCAGCAGCAAATAAAAGAAACTGTTCAATTAACCTCCCCCCAAAATAAAACACACACACACACCCCAACCACAGTCTGACAGCAAATTTAAAATTAAAAAAAACAAATACAAACAAAATCCTAGTGATTAGGTCTGCTACACACTCCATTCATTTATATTTTATTTTACGAATAAATAAATCCCAAATACCAGCTAGACAAAGGCAGAAGAATGTGTGCAGACAGACTATAGTCGAGGCTCCTCTGCTGCCTCCAGGGGAGACAATGCAGAGATGGCTGCTGTACCCTGGTCAGTATGTGCGGTCTTTGGTAAAGATGAACAATTGGTATTTTTTACTAATCGAACGCTGGAATTTGTCATTAGACCTATTTCAGGAACACCATATTTCAATTAGGCATAATGTCGTAAGTCCAGCTGACTCTGGACGTTCAGGTCTAGATGATTTCAGGAGGGTGAGAATGTATCAGGAGACCAGTTTTATTACATTTCAGTTAAAATAGATTACGACTACCCAGTTACACTCTTGCCTCCAATTTGGTCATTAATTGTTAAAGATCTGGACATTTCTATAGTTCCCTGAAAGAAGTACTGAAGCCATGGTTGTCGGGTGTGTGTGTGTGTGTGTGTGTGTGTTCCCCTTCTTCTACTTCTTATTTTGACATTTATAAAAGTCAAAATGAGCGGAGCAGAATAAATGTGCATATCTCTTATGTGAAAATAAACCGTGCTCCACATTCTTTTCTCAGAAAGAATGGGGAAAAATATCATCACCAGAGACATGGTTTTAAAATTTTGTTCTATGCCCCTGCAACTCTTGAAGCCATAGTCAGTCAATACTGTTAATGTACCTTGTTAATTTGATAGGATTTGTCAGGTAACTCCACTGGAAAATTATATAAAACTGTTCCAGATGAAAAGATGATAGTGACATGAATTAAAGTGATAGAACAATAGTGGAATATAAACCAGAAATGACACCCAAAGTGGCTGTTGATTTATTGCCGTACTGAGTTTGGTTCTGGGCTCCCATGTATATTAGTGCTACAAATCTGGGTCCATTTAGCAGAGGGATGCTCATACATACATCACCAGCTCCTGCTCCAAGCCAAGGTCACTCCCCATTGCATCAATCTTTTCAACAGAGCCTACTTCACAAGGCAGGACTTTTGTAACCATCTCAGATGTAACAGACTCTCGTCCTCTTTCATCTTTCTTTTATCATGTAAAGTACACTTTAAATTCTATTATTTTTATCTGCAAATTGTTACCGTATAGTTCATCCATTACCAGCAGTATCTCTGCATCAATTGCCTAAGCTCTGCACAGCCACAGAACACTTTCCCAATGATGCTCTTTCCTGGGGTTATTGTGCAGTTACTGTTCACAGAGGAGAACCCCAAGACTGGGGCTTGGGGACAAAGATGTGGGAGATGAATGCAATAGGTTCACGATGGGCAGACAGGTGGAATATCATTTAAACAACTGGTGTGTTCCAAAAAAGTTGCATGTGAATCAGATTTTTTTTTTCTGAATCGAATCACATTTTCCCACTGACTTCTAGTTCCAGAGCTACTTTATCTTCATTTTAGATTGATCTGTAATTGGCAGGGGCTCCCAACACTTTAGTTTTAAGTTTCTCTGCCCTGTAGGCTTTCAGTCAAGTAGTTAATGATCTGTAAAACACTTGCCTGCCTAGAGGAGTCACTATTTAAAGGAACCTGTAGGGGAATCTTTCCTGATGGGAAAAATCCTTTTGTACATTAAATAATCTTACCCTCTTAATACTTGTGTGAGTCTCAGCTTCTTAAGGTAGTGCAGGCAGCACCGCAGCACCCTATCTGCTCCTGCCGCCATGTGGCAGCCCTCGGTCTGAGGCAGTCCACAGGAGGAGCCCTCTTCCTGAGCACCCCCAGGAAGAGAGCACACCTACTGCAGAAAAGAGAAAGGATGCCCATAATCCAGCCTGGAGGCAAACAGAGGCCTGTCTGTCCTTGGCTTCGGAGCCCTCGGTAGTCTTCTTGGTTACAAGGAGGAGTTGGCTTGGTGGAGGGGAGACCAGTGAGGAGGCAGGTGCCACAGCCCAGGCCAGGGGCAGGGACAGTCACGGCTGGGGTGCAGTGGGGATGAGCATATTAAAGACAAAAGCGTTAGGAGTAGGCAAATGGCTGCACACAGGGTGTGAGGGAGAAGGGAGTCAGAGAGGTTCCTGGGGCGTCGCCGTGGTAATGAGGGGTGGCGGAAGAGGTTGTGGAAGCCAGGCTAGTGGGGTTGCAAATGCGGAGGTTGAGTAGTACCCCACTTGTCACTGCCACTTCTCTATGCGAAGGGGAGTGAGTGGGTTGTGGGCAGAAGCAGCACTGTCTCCCTGTGAGCAGAGCACCAGGAGAAGAGGGCTGCTGCACGCACGGTCCCTGTAGCTCAGACTCCTTAAGGCAAAGGCCTAGGCCAAAAGCAAAGGTGCAACCCTGGTAAGCTCACTGCCGTTTTTGCTTTGGCAGGCACCAGCGATCATTCAGTACAATTTCTCCTTAGGCCCAACAGGCATGACGCCAATTATAGACACCATTCACTGAGCACTTCCAGTATTAACGTAACAGCTAACACTAACTGCCATCAACAATGTGCCAGCATGGTTAGAAATCCACTGTGTGCATGAACTCAAATCTCTTAAACTCATGAAGTTGGCTAGTATGTTCATCCTACTCTACTGACGAGGAAACAGAAACACAGGGAGGTTAAGTAACTTGCCCAAGATCACCCAGCTCAGAAGTGGCAAAGCTGCAATTTGAACTCAGGAAGTCTGGTTCCAGAATGTGTCCCCTCAGCCACTACACTATTCTGCAAGAACTGTGCTAAATGTTTCACATAACATATCCCAGGAGAGGGGAAGGTGCTTGCCTAGGTCAGGGAGCATCTAAGTGGAACAGCCACTGTTCAAACCCGGAGCTGCCTGGGTCTCAAGTCCTGGTTCTTTCTGCTGCTCTGCATAGCCTCAGCCGTGTCAGAAGATGTATTAATAATAAGGAGCTCTGCCCAAGCAGTCCTCCATCTCCTCTCTCAATTTTCACCAAGGAACAAATAAATGTTCACAAATCCAATAAATGTACACATCTATTTTTTGTTCATACATGGCAAATTGGAGCATGAAATCCGATCAATATTCTTTCTGACCACCGAGCACAGTTTTGATTTCCTCAGCTAAAGTTTTTGCGTAAAGTCATTTAAGGAATGGCAGAGGCACTCCTTACAGTGTCACGTATGCACTGTTTTAAGTAATTCAAATTATAAATGTATTTCCAAGGAAATAAGAGAAACTGGCTTTTGTTACATTGACATTTCTCCAACTTAAGTGGCCAATAATAGAGGAATAGTTGAGCCAACAATGATGAAATACAAGATAACCATGAAAAGTTTTGACTTGAAAAATCCTTATAACAAAATAGTATGCAAAAAGGACAGGAAAACCATTTATAAAAAAAAGATATCAAAAGGATGTGCTCCAAAAACTGGTACCAGTGGTCAACTCTGGTTAGTAGAATTATACCCTTTTCTTTTCTGTATTTTTTCCAAAATAAACATTTCACCAAAAATAAAAACAAACATCACTTTGAAAGCTGACACTTTTTGATTTCCACTTCAGAATTCAGTATCCTTTCTCGACTGTTAAAATGTGGGGAAGGATAAGTATGCTGAAGTCTTGATAATGGTGAAGTGATCCTCAATGAAAGAATGCTTCCTTCTAGCAGTTCTTTAGGATAACTTTTTTTTTTTTTTTAGCAGAATTTCTCTAGCAGAACTTCTAGCAGTTTTAGTGGTATGCCAGGGGCTGCGCTGCTGGGAAGGGCTCATGAGCTACACTACACCCAACCTGGTGCCCCTCTCAAAAGTGGAGCCCGGCAGGCTTCTTTCCAGCTCTGGCAGGTGGGGAAGAAGAGAGCATGGGGGCTGGCCGGGAGCAGCCAGGGTCAGCCCCTTCTCTTGGAAACAAGGGGGGCAGTTTGTCTCCCTTACCGGCTCTCTCCCCTAACCACTTATCCACAGCCATCCGTCATGACCTTTTCATGCTCCCACTTCTGACAGCTTCCAGATACAGTGAGTCAAACTTCACTGGAAGCAAACTATCACACCAACTGTCAAAGGCAGAAAACATTGCCTGATTGCTGTCCTACATCAACGCCAGCATATAAATCCTTCCTTAACAAGACAGCTCAAAATAAACAAAAACGCAACTCTAATGTGTATACAGCTCTCTGGGGAAACTATTTGTGCAAGCCTTTAGAGTTATCACAAGGAGTCCCTTGCCTGCTTTAACTAACCAAGATTTCCATAAAAGGAAATTAGCACCGCGTAGCATCTTTTTCTAACACAGACTGAGCGCCCACTCTGGGTAGCCCCCACACTAGGTCCTTTTGTGTACAGCGGCTTATTGAGAGCTTAGAACACCTCTAATCAGGAAGGCACTATTAGCCTATCTTACATTTAAAGAGGGGGCTTAGGGGTAGGAAATCTGGAGTCAGAAAGTCCTCTGTTCAAATGTCAGCTTTCCTACTTCCTAACTACGTGACTTTGGAAAAATTTCTATAAAACGGAGATGATAATAATAGATACCTCATGTGCTTGTTGTGAGGATTACGTGAAATAAAGCATGACAAGGGCTTGGAATTGTGCCTGATACATAGCTAGCGACGAATATTACTCCTTCTAATGATTATTATCAGAAGTCAGGCACTGGGTTAAGGATGTGACATAGACTCAGTGATGAGGGTCGAGTCTCGGGAGCTCAGGCAGCCATGAGAGGGAGGTGAATAAAGGACCTGCCTGGCCCTGGAATTGGAGGGCGAGAATAATTCTCCCTGGGACCTTCTCTACATCCCAGTCTTGGGAGCACCAGGATCCAGCTTGGGAGACCAATGCCTTCATCCTCACAAATCCCTCCAGTAACCGCCCACCACCAAGTGTCACTGGGCATATCTCTTCCTCACAACCTCCAAGAGTTCAATTCAAATCAGGAAGAATGTTCTCAGACCTGGATTGTGGAAACTTTTGTGCTAGGGAATCCTCATCCTACTGGGTCTCCAGGCCACAAATTTGGAGGCCCTGATTATGCTGGCACATCCCCACTGGTGTTATCCTGGGCAAAGTCACTGCTCCCTTGGTGAGCCTGAGCATTCTCCTCTGTAAAATGTACTAGCCTACGGTGAATCAAATTAGTAAACTGGAGAGCTTGGGTTCAAGTCCAGGTCTAGCTGCCTGGTGAGTTCTGACTTGCCAGCTGTTTCCTATTGTCCCAGAGGAGACTGCTTGACTCTTGGGAGGTACAACCTCCCCTACGGTACTCTTAAAATACCCCCTTAAAAAAGCTAAAACACCACTTTGGCAAAAATTAAGGCATTTAACATTTCACGTCTTAGTGTATTTCCTGTTATTGTTTATTTGCTCAGATATCATAAGCTGTGGTTCATTCATCAATTTCCTACAGCTTTGAATCTAAGGCTACAAATGTCCCACTGCTGTTAAATCCTGGAGCAGCTTTTTTATACAATTCTACAATCCTCTTGTCTTCAGGTTACCTAGAGCCTATGAAAGCCTGGAAAAGCCCCCAGGGAGTGCCACTGAACAACTCTTCGCCAGAGTGGATTTTGCTGAATATACACAGCCAATCGATAGCATCCACAGAGCAGTCAGGGAAGTCTTTGAAACTTGTCTGAATTTACACACAAGATCAGACACACAGGCTGTTTGGGCTTAATGAGACCTTAGAGATCACCTAGTCTGGGGTTTTCATTCTCCATGTGAAAAAATTGAGGCTCAGGGCTGGGACATGACTTGTCTGATGTCACCCATTAATGACAGAGCTGTAACCATAATTCATATCCCCATACTACCAGGCCAGGGCTTAAACAGACCAGCTCACCTGCCATGCAGGAGTACTGCATATTCACACACTGATCAAATGCATTACAATAAAAAAGCGCTGTCTCCAGCAATTTAAGGCACCCAAAATAGATGACAAAACCATATTTCAGGTCACAACTAAAATGAAACCCAGTAGACCCTTACTTTCTTGAGATCAAGTGGAGTTCTAGGCCCCAGGATCACTGGTTTCATTCAAAGGACTAACCATTCTGAAACGGTTTGGGAACCACAGCTAAAAGCTGCCAATTCCAATATGTGGTCAGTAAGAGACTCAATGACAAGTCCGAGCATACCTGACTAGACTGTTAGGCTTGGCACATGAAACAAGGAGTGGCCTGGACACCAACAAATGCAGAGCAGCAGTCAGCACAGGACTCGGCACCAGGGCAGAGCTTATGAAATCAGACCTGGGACTGTTTAATCCCAGAAAGACCTGTCTTTGGATGAGTGCTAAATTCTCTCTGCAGAGAAGGCATTTACAAAGATTCTGCACTAGGACAGTTAGATTACCAAACTACTCTCTCAGTAAATGGATACCTCAGGTGAGCCTATGATGTCAGCTAGGAAGCAGTAGGCCCTAAGAGAATTTACAGTATCACTTGTAGAGTGGGGAAAACCTGATCTTCCCCATGTTCAGGCCCTGCTGTGCTGTTGGAGCTCAGGTGCCAAAGATGAGGAAGTGATTAAAGGAGCACAGAACTCTGGATGAACTCTCATGAATCCGACTCCCATTAATTCCATCATGCCAGTGCTTCTCAACTTCTTCCAATTCTCAATTCTTTCTCAGCCACCTGAGGAACCTGACACATTGTCATTAATAACCCTGGGTTACTCCATAGGAATTCTCAAAAGGGTGGCTCTGGGAGCAGGGAGCCAGAGGAAGCTAGGCCTTAAGAAAAAGCCCACAGTGTTTCCAATATTCCCAGTTAGGTGATTTTTCCCTAAGCCAATCACTGCATTTAGTGCAAAAGTGGTAACGGAGTTTTCTGGAGGCAGTCTTGATAGCATGCATCCTCTGCCTCATCAGTTCATTAGTATAAGTCAATTCCAAAGTTTGGTTCAGGACATGCTGTCACAATAGGGACTGAACAATCACTTAATATCAGAATTGCCAAATTCAAATTACTGAATGGACCCAGGGATTTCTGAGTTAAATGTGACGCACGCCTCCTTCTGATTGTGTCTTGGAATGGAGAGGGGCACCTCCTTAATGTTCAACGGGAAAGTGAAATGGAGATATGGAAGATCAATCCACTTCCTAAGAACACACATGTTCAGATTATGTGATTACTTGAACTGTACTCCATAGGTACCCCACTGGAAACTAACAAGGGAAAATGTTTTATTCATGCGGCCACCCAGAACCATGTTTAGCCTGAGAGTGAGCCTGAGGAGTGAGGCAGTCCAGGCCACTGCTGCTGCTTTCACTCACTATTGTGCTGTTACCGTGTTTCTTAAGTTTGCATGCTGTATACTTAAAAATAACACCATAATAAAGTCTTCCTTTGAGTGCCGGCCTGTGGTTATTGACTAGTGGGTTAAATAATAACTGCAGTAGGAAAGACAAGGAGGCAAGACAAGAAATGGCAAATATGCTGCCTCTCATCATGCTCAGGTCCAGGGCAGACATTTTTAATCAATCACAGAGTTTCTTTATGTTGCCCTCAGACACAGCTGGAGATGCTGCCTCAGCATAATGCTCTGGGCAGCCGTTATAAACTTGACTGGAGCCAGCTGATGAGACGAAACCTTTTTGCCTTCTCTAGGACATGTGGTATTGTACTTGATATTTTCATAAAGAACTACCACAATCACAAGTCTTATGATTATACATACTGGATAGTTTTATGAAAAGATAATGGAAGTAACCATGGAACCTCTTGGTAGAAGTCATTTTCTATCATTTATCTATAAATCCTATACAGACTCTGTATATCCTATACAGAAATATTTTATTAGGTTATAGATGCGATGCTGATAAGATGGAATTCATGGTATCTTACGTGTTCAGTAACAGATCCCTTCGGTGACATGGGAAGGGTCTACACTGATAAATGAGGCAAACGAACCAAGTGAGTACAAGTGGTACAAATATCAAACCACTTCTCAGCGTGAGACTGCATCAGAAAAACCAGGCTGACCTGCCCAGTCAGTAAAAACAAGCTTGGACAAAGAGATAAGGGGTAAGAAAGTCCTTTCAATACTGTGAGTTTGTGTCCCCTAAACACCACAATCTAGGGGAGATATTGAGCCAGCAGGCCTGGGATGAAGCCAGGGACTGGGTGACTCTGACATATGTTCAGGGTCAGACCCACTGCCCCCGGGTGCTCTGCATATAAGAGGTGTTCACTGTGGGGATGTCTTGGCCCTCTCTGCCATGGTTCTTGCATTGGTTTCTGTGCATTCCCTTGGCTGGTGCATTGTAATTTAGCTTCTGCCAGCCAGCCAACAAATACTTATTGATAATATACAATGGGTTTCTTAGAGTGTGGCTGCATTCTCCGCTTGACCTATTCTGCTTCAATGTTCCCCTAACTTACTTCCCCTACCAGCCTTGGACCGTTTGGGTGGCACATATCTCAATGTGCAACCTCCCTCAAGTGGTCAGGCACACAGGATCAGGTATATGGAAGATCAAGTTAATGGAAATAACCTCAACTTGGTAGAATCTCAAGTAAGGCTACACTTGAAGGACATCTGTACTTTTTAGGACTGACAGAGGGAAAGCAGACAAGATGAAATATTCCAAGAATGTTTTAGAGAAATACAGGAATGGTTTGGAATGATGACTTTGGTAAGATTCTGGGCTGGTAGAGCAGGAATGGCAAAGATATTTCAATTTAAGAATTACCTTCAATTGATGGGTAGGGGTTGCTTATAGGACTGTGTTGGAATGAATTCTGAGGTTAGGTCTGGGCCCAGAGGGAGGAAGCGCAGTGGCTGATGAACAACATCTAAAGTAAAGAGGGGGAGGGTATCACAGTACGTGGACATCCATCTCCAGATACTAGGGGCAGGAGAAGAGCAGGAATATGCACAAGTTTAGGAACTGGCCAACTAGAAGTAATCACTTCCGTTGTGCAGTTGAGTTATTTTTTCTCTTTATATATAAATTTAGAGACAGGGTCTTGCTTTGTTACTCAAGCTGGAGTACAATGGCACGATCCTAGCTCAATGCAGCTTTGAACTCCTGGGCTCAAGGGATCCTCCTGCCTCAGCCTCCTAAGTAGCTAGGACCGCAGGTATGCGCCACCACACCCAGCTAAGGTTTTTCAATGTTTTGTAGAGACAGGGTTTTGTCATGTTGTCCAGACTGGTCTTGAATTCCTGGCCTCTAGCAATCCTCCCACCTTGGCCTCCAAAGTGCTGGGATTACAGATGTGAGCCATCCTGCCCGGTCTGGGGGTGAATTATTAATGACACCTGTGGATTGGCACCTGGGGTATGACAGATTGGCACCTGTGGTATGACAGATTGGGTCTGGCATATGGGACTGGGTTTCTGCCTCAGTTCTGCTGGAACTCTCCATATATCTGATGACTGAGGTGTGGGAGAGTTGGTACTAAGTAATAGCTATGTACCTCTCAACACAGTGGTTTACATAAACCACGTTCTTCCAAACTCCTCCAAGCCTCAGTTTTCTCAGTCATGAAGTGGGAACAACAATATCAATGTGCTGTGTAGATTAAATGAGGTTATCAGGGAGAAAGCTCTTGGTGTATTGTAAGTTGTCATAGTTCCACGGAGAATTAGCACAATGATTTGCATCTAAGGCAGAGTAGTTAGGCTCAGGACTCAACCTCAGACAGTCCTGGATTCTTATTCCAGCTTGATTACTTACTAGATTTTTCCTACACCCCAGTTTCATCATATAAAAAATGGTGATAAAATCAGTACTATCTAATAAGAGTGCTTCGATTTCAGGCACCAGTGCATGCAAAGAGAACGATTAGCAAAGTGCTTGGCATACAGTAAGCACTTGATAATAACTGCTTTGTAAAAATTCTATTTCTTATTACTATTATTTTAAAAGACCAGAGCTGTGTCATATGTTTCATTAATGGGGTTTTTCGGTCATAGAAAAGTCTGGTGGAGGCCGGGCGCGGTGGCTCATGCCTGTACTCCCAGCACTTTGGGAGGCCGAGGCAGGTGGATCACCTGAGGTCAAGAGTTCGAGACCAGCCTGACCAACACGGTGAAACCCCGTCTCTATTAAAAACACAAAAATTAGCTGAGTGTGGTAGTGCATGCCTGTAATCCCAGCTACTTGGGAGGCTGAGGCAGAAGAATTGCTTGAACCCGGGAGGCGGAGGTTGCAGTGAGCTGAGACTGTACCATTGCACTCCAGCCTGGGCAACAAGAGCGAAACTCAATCTCAAAAAAACCAAAAAAAGTCTGGTGGAAAACTGATTTAAGTTTGGGTCTTGCAGGTCAAAATTTGAGTCTCTCATCCCCTGACTTTCTCAGAAACAACTGGAACAATGGCCACTACCACCCCATCAGAAGACAAGCAACTGTGGTGGCACCGCAGAGCCTGGGGATTCTGATCCTCAGCTGCGGCTCTTACTACCACTAATTCAGCGTGGACGAGTGGTTTTCTGTGGAATCAGCAGGGATGCTGAGCAAATGCCACACACTTACTTTCCACTTAAAAGATGTTGCCACAGGGACCAAGTGAAATCTCTGTTCTGATTGACACAGGATGGACAGGTGGAGGCGACCATCCATCAGTGTCAGGAAGGACCTGAAGCACCTGGCTAGTCAGGTGTAATAAAATAAATTATTTACCCGTCTCAAAATCCAGCTGCTCACTTGAATACTCACACAGGGTGTGCTGTTTGCCTCCCTACTCTTGGCAGTAGAATGTTTCAGGAAGAAAGAATTTCTGGATTGCTAGGTGTGGGTTTTTGTTGTTGTTAGAATGTGAGGGTGATATCTGCTTTGTAAGGAGGGAGAGAGGGTCTTCAATTACATACCTGTGTAATCTACGTGGGACGGGAAAATGGGTTTATTTATTCAGTGCATGATATAATACTCATGGGCAGTCTGTCTGATTGTCACAAAATTCCTTAGGACTAATTAATGAAATTTCTGATTATAATGATAAAGACTGAACTTTGAGGACAGAAACAAATGTTCTGACATCATCTCTTTCAGAAGCCCCTCTGAAATGCGACTCTACACCAGAGGGTGCCATGTGTGTCACTGGAAGCATTCCAAGCATTCAGAAGTGACGCCCCAGCCTCCAGTCGCCTCACTTCCAACGACCAGGGAGATACTTGCATGACTGTCATCATTCACGTCTACCTGACAAGTCTCTATTATGGCCACAAGTGGAACTTTGCCAGGAGAGCCACCCCCTGATCTAAGTGATCTGGTTTAATACTTTCAAGATGGTGGACCTGGAGAGAGGGCAATAGGCAAAATAAATAATAATGACAATGATAATAACACTACGATAAGCTACCACTTAGAATATGCTTCTATGGGCTGGGCGCGGTGGCTCACGCCTGTAATCCCAGCACTTTGGGAGGCCAAGGTGGGTGGATCACAAGGTCAGGAGATCCAGACCATCCTGGCTGACATGGTGAAACCCCGTCTCTACTAAAAATACAAAAAATTAGCCGGGCGTGGTGGCGGGCACATGTAGGCCCAGCTACTCGGGAGGCAGAGGCAGGAGAATGGCGTGAACCCGGTAGGCAGAGGTTGCAGTGAGCCGAGATCGCGCCACTGCACTCCAGCCTGGGTGACAGAGCAAGACTCCGTCTCGGAAAAAAAAAAAAAAAAAAAAAAAAAAAGAATATGCTTCTATGGGCCAGACACTTTCACAGAACGTTAGAAGGTAAACATTATTATCCCCATTTCATACATGGTGAAAACTAAGATTGAAAAGGGAAAAGACTTGTCCCGGTGACACTGCAGGTAAGTGGCAAGGCTGGGATTCAAACTCAGTGTTGACTGACTGTAGAGCTTGGGCTCCTCCCACAGGGCATTTTGTGGACTTTTTCCTTTGAAATAATTTACATGTCAGCCTCTAATGAATTAAAGTTTGTCTTTTTTACCTTTGGAAAAAAGTGGGGAAAGAAGCCCATGATCTTGGTTATCATTCCAGGCAGCACTTTTCACACTGGGGAATGAGCAGGGATGGATTTGCTGATGATGCTCACCTGGGCCCTTGCTTTGACCCTCTGTCTTGACCACAGTTGGGCTACTTATTGGGCTTTTTTTTTCCCTTTGAGACAGAGTCTAACACTGTCGCCCAGGCTGGAGTGTAATGACGTGATGACAGCTCACTGCAGCCTTGACCTCCCAGAGTCAAGCGATCCTCCCACCTCAGCCTCCTGAGTAGCTGGGACTACAGGCAGGCACCACCACACCTGGCTATTTTTGTATTTTCTGCAGAGATGGAGTCTCACCATGTTGCCCAGGCTGGTCCTGAACTCCTGAGCTCAAGTGATCTGCCCACCTTTGTCTCCCAAAGTGCTGGGATTACAGACGTGCGCCACGGCACCCAGCCTACTTATTGGGCTTCTTAAAAGTAGGCCCATTCAGAAAAAGCAGGCCCTTTGCTATTGGGCAAGTACTGCAGCTAAACACAAACTGGGTATTTGAGTGGCATTCTTACTTTCATAAATTGAAAGTGTGGCCTGGTGTGGTGGTTCACGCCTGTAATCCCAGCACTTTGGGAGGCCGAGGCGGGTGGATCACCTGAGGTCAGGAGTTCGAGACCAGCCTGGCCACATGGTGAAACCCCGTCTCTACTAAAAATACAAAAAAATTAGCTGGGCATGGTGGTGGGCGCCTGTAATCCCAGCTACTCGGGAGGCTGAGGCAGAAGAATCACTTGAACCCAGGAGGCAGGGGCTGCAGTGAGCCGAGATCAAGTCATTGCACTCCAGCCTGGGCAACAAAAGCAAAACTCTGTCTAAAAAAAAAAAAGAAGAAGAAAGAAAGTGTACACACAGAAAAAGTGCACAAATGATGAGTATATATACCATGACTTTTCCACAAAGTCTACAGACCCATGTAATCAGCACCCAGATCAGAAAACAGACCCTTTCCAGCTTCCCAGAAGCCCTTCTCCAACCACTACAACCATCTTACCTGGAATAACCAGTATCTTTACTTCTTACATAAGATTATTTCCTTGTATTTATGAATGTCATATAATAGAATCATATAGTATGTACTCTTTTATTTATTTTTGAGAACTGGCTTCTTTTTGATCAGTCTTATTTCTGAAATACAGTAGGAAAAACATCCCCAGGAGGAACAACACTGAATGACTTTATGATTTAAGAGTCAACACTAAATAAGCAATTTCACCACTTTAGATATTTAAGGTTTTTATGAGGAAGAAGAGCTACAGTTAAGTCCTCACTTATTGTCATTCATAGGTTCTTGGAAACTTCAACTTTAAGTGAAATGATGTACATAATTTTGTTCAATGTCGTTTTGTTATAATGTTGATAAGAGAAAAAAACGAGTTTTGTTATATATCATTTCACTTAAAGTTACAGTTTCCAAGAACCTACTGATGACATTAGGTGAGGACTTAATGCAGAGAGGAAAAAAAGGTGGGGTCTGTTTTGGTTCAAAGTTACTGAGTGCTGTCTCATCTGATCAGCCTGCTAGAATCACCATCATCTTAGCAGCTAATGCTCACTGGGCACTTGCTAGAGGCCAGGCGCCTAAGTTCTCTGCACATGCTGTGGCATTTCATCCTCACAGTTAAAAAATTATCTTTATTTTTACAGATAAGGAAACTGGGGCTCTGCATCATTTGCCGGTGGTGATACAGCTAATAAACGAGCAGGGTTTGTACCTGGGCCTCCAACTCCTGAGTGAGCCCTCTGAGCGCTACACTCTACTGCCTCCCAACTAACAGCTCTCACATAGGGAAGTTTACAACTGCAGGCCCCATACTCAGTGCTTTACATGTTCCCTATAGCAACGAGCTTCACTCGTTCCCCATAGCAACCCTGTGTCATTGGTACTACTGATATTCCCATTCAAGCAGGATAGAATTGAGGCTCAGAAAGACTAAGACACTTGCTTAAGGTTACATGGCTGTCTATTGATAGAGCACAATTTAAACCATTTGTGATTCTCTTGCCCATCTCTTAATCACTAAGCTGTATTGTCAGCATATTGGAAGTTCCTGTCAGTCAAGTTGGGAAGGAACATGTGAGGAAATTTTTGAGGCCTCTTATGAGTTAGCCAGGTTCAAACTAATGCCAACATTAGAAAAGATTTTATTATGACAAACATACAAAGCATTTGTGAGAAACGTAAAATAAATGAACCCTAAGAGTTAAAAGGAGACGCAGGAAGAGGTGATGTGGCAGAGACAGGGTGCAGCTCAGCTCCCTGACTGGGTGAGCCTGGCATCACTACCCATTCTTCCTCTCCCTCGGCCATTATATGGGAGACCCTTTGTTAGGGAGCAGGTGCACTTGAGTTGGTCAGACCAGGGTTTGCTCCTGGCACCACCACCTACCCACTGTGTGAGTTGGGCATGAGACTTGACTGCTCTGTACCTCATTTACCCCCTCTGTTAGATGGAGACAGTAAGAATACCCCACCTTTTAGGTAGTTAAGTAGTACATGTAAAGCACTTACCACAGTGACTAATACACAGCAGACACCTATAAAAGGCAGCCATGATGATGATGATGATGATAATGATGATGTATTAGTAGTATGTTGCTTACTATGACACTTTTCCTACTCCTGTTCGGTTTAAGTCAAAACAGAAATTTAGCACATAATTAGAACAAATTAATCCCAAATATTAGTTGAAAGTTCCAAATTATATGATGAAGATCCAAATATATCTTCTGAGATCATTAAAAAGCTTCCTGAATAAAGGCCTGAATGAATAAGCAATGAGTTAGCTGAGTAAGAACAGGCAGGTGGCACCGTCACAAAGCAGTTCTAAGGATAGCAGGCAAGAGAATTACAGAATGAAAAGAATTATGGAACTTCACCGAAGTCAATCAGTTTGAAAAGAGTCTCAAGTTAGTTCTATTTCTAATCTTCTGCTTCATAAAAAAGAAGACAAGACAGAGCACTCAAGTGGGAAAAAGGATGTACTTCAAATTTCATTGTTTAAACATTTTCTCAGAAAACAAATTACCTTTAGTCATTCAGGTCACATAAAAGTTGTATGTTGTTTCTTTCCCCATTTCTACATTGACTGCTGACACGACAAGCCAGCTCATCATCTGCTCACACACTTACCTAGCTGTACGTCGGTTGTGAATCGCAGTCTGTGGATCATGCTGACTTTGAATGACTTGTAATGGTGGCTGCTAAGCATATCCTGTACTGTGGCTATGTCAATTTGCGAATCCTCCTCAAAAACCCCATCTGCCCTTGAACCTGGGGAGGAAAAGGCAGTTTAACACATAAAGATACATGAGGCTTGGCAAATGGTGTCTGCTTAAAATGCTTTGGGATAAATTAAAATAATATGGGTTATTTAATTTGGAGAAGAAAAGGCTGAGCGATGACTTAATAATGGCATTCCAGTAAACAGAGAATGGTAACATATTAATCATTCAACAATTAATTCCACAAGCACTATGGCAGGTCCTTGGCTGGGCAGCAGGGACACAAGGATAGAAAAATTCCTGCTTGCTCTTGGCAGGAAGCTCAGTCCACAAGAGTGAGTCAAAAGCACAAGAGCATGGGTGGTGTTAGCGGTGTCACGGGTCTTGTTTTTTTCTAAACGTGATTTTCCTAATCACAAAAGTAATCCACATTCCTCGAAGAATCTCTGTCTTTTCCAAGATTCCCAAACCGTCTTCTTTACTGCCTCTCGCCCTGCGCCCCACAGCCTCCATGTGGGATTTCACTCGTTCTCCATAGCAACCCTGGGCCATTGGTACTACTGATATTCCCATTCAAGCAGGATAGAATTGAGGCTCAGAAAGATTAAGACACTGGCTTAAGGTTACATGGCTGTCTATTGACAGACATAGCTATCTACTGATAGAGCCCCCACTGGCTCAGGGGGCACCTGCTAGTGCTTGGGTGTGACAGTCTCATCACTGGCCTCCTGGTCATCAGGCTCTTCCTCTGCAGTCCAGCCGCCACAGGCTTTCTGATCCATTTTTCTAAAGGTTGGATCATTCATTCATTCACCAAATGCTCAGAGAGCACCCTGTGCATGCTAAGTACTCTGATATGTGACACTGGAGACAGATAAGAAGCCTGGTGCTCAAAAATCTTCCCTGTCTCCACAGCCCCCTGAATGAATAACACTTTTTTAGCCATAATGTGCCTGAAACATACTAATATTCTTCTCACTTCTCACACATACCTTCTCTCAGCCCTCTCAAACCCCTCAGACTGCACAGTGCTTCAGGCTTTTATAATTCTGGGCCTTTGCTCACGTGCTGCCCTTGGCCTAGAACAGCCCTCTCATCCTCACCCAGACCTATTGAAATCCCTCCACCCCTCCCTAGGCTACCTCAAACTCTATCTGTCCTGTGAAATCTTTTCTGATGGTTCTTCTGGAAGCGAATTCCATAAAAGTTGGCTTATACTGGACCCTGGAGCCTGATAGCTGTGGCTGCAACTCCTAGCTCTGCCTCTAATTTGTTGTATGATCTTGGGCAAGTTGACTTTATCTCTCTGAATTTCGGTTTTTGCCATTCACATCAAAATTTAGGTAAAGAATACATATGCTTCATAAGAGCGGTGACTATTTTTCTTCTAGTGTCAGGGTGGATTATATTCAGCCTTGCACTAGAATTGCTTAGTGGTTGCTCTGTCCTAATCTGGAAGCTTTGTGAAGGTCAGGAAAGTTTCTCACTCATTTTTATATCTTCTGCAAGCAGTAAAGGCAACTGGTATGCTCTCACTAAATTTTGCTAAATAAATACTAGCTAGTATATATGAGTGCTTACCATATGCCAGGCTTGGTGTTAAGCATTTCACACGTTACTGCATTGAAGGTCTTATAATTTTCTACATTACAAATGAGAACTCTGAGGCTTGGGGAGGCTGTCACATGCCAAGGTTACACTAAGCAAAGTTAAACTCTCTCTCAGTCCCTGGACTTTGAAAGGTGGACTTCTGCAGGTGCAGCTGTTGGTGCCATCACCAGTGCAGGGCGTAGAATGGGTTGGGAGGGGAGGAGCCTGTCTCGCAGAGGCTGACCACAGTAGGGTGCTCTAGGCCTCATGTTGAGAACTCAGAGACGGTTCCACAGGGAAACCCAGAGAGAACTCTTCGGGACGGAGTTGGGGGAATGGAAAACTCTAGATTTGGGTATAAAACTGGAAAATTTTGTAACAAACTGGTAGCCTGACAATGATATGCTTTTCCTTCCTACAGTTACTGCTTATGGGGCAAGTATTTTAAGTCAAAGTTGGTGTCTGATGCTTTCACAGTGAACTCATTTATTAGGAAATTTGTGTTCTATTTGCAAACACTACAGTAATTCCCAACCTGGACCATCCCAGCACCCACAATAGTGCTTTCCTTCAGGAAGGACGCGGCCTCGCCCTTCACTGAGTGCCTCTGGCGGAATCCCATCTCAGAGCGTCTTGCACATGCTGTCCTCTTTGCCCAGGTCACCCTTCTCCCCATCTCACTCTCTCCAGGCCCCTCCCTGTTTTCCTCCTGAAGAGCAGAGCACCAGTGACACTCCAGGGAAGCCTTCCTTGGCCGCAAGCCCCCAACACTAGTTTGGCTCCTTCTGTCCCCGTATCCTGCATTTTTCTTCAGAACAGTTATCACAGGGAGTAATTGCCTGTCTCTGCCATTAGACTATAAAACCCAAGAGCACAGGGACTGCTTTCTCACCACTGCAACTCAGACACTGCCAGTGCTACCACTCAGAGGATAAAGCAGAGCTCAATAAACATGTACTGAATGAATACCAGGTGCCATGTCCACAGGAAGGTGAGGGTCAGAGAGACAGAGTGACTTAACCAACATCGCACCTCCAGGACACTGCAGAGCTTCACTCCACATCTGCAAGGGCCACTGGGTTGCCCGTTTCCTTTCTTTGCAGCACCTATGATTTTGGACAGAGATGCCATGATCCTGATTACCACTCTCTCCTGAGTAATACCGAGGCCGGCTAGGATTTGGAATTTCGAATAATCATTCACTTTTTCCAGTCTTCATTTTTACTGAAACATAACTGCCAAAACATGTTTTATTTCTATTTTAGAACTTCTTATACATGAGAATTGCAGAGAATTTTGGTAAAATATTAAAATCATTTAATGTTTTAAAAATCATTTCAAGTCATCTTTTCTGAGAAAATGCTATTATTAGATACAACTTAGCTCTGAGCTCAAGAACTTCTGTTTGCTTTACTAATTAGTGTTTTCTAAATATTGCAGGTATTTGATTTGGAAAGAGGTAACAGCTCATTATGCTAAAATGCCAATTACTAAAAAAAAAAAAAAAACCCATACTTAAGATTTTTACATTTTATGATGTTGGATTAAAACCAATTTAAAAATTACTATAACGTGACATATAATTTTTTACTGAGCAATTTCAATGCCAGCTGCTAATAAAGCATCGTAGCTATAAATGATAATTCAGATGCTTTTAGATAAAGTGGTGCATAAATATGGCTGGAAATTGATTTAGCTTCTTACAGAAGCTACTGAAGAATGACATATTTTGTTTAATACACCAGCTAATGTAGTCCTAAAAGCTCAAACAAGTGCCAGTTTTCACTCCTAAATTTGCTGTGGGAGATTAATGAAAACTTTATATTTTGCTGAAATGTTAATAATGGGCAGATGAGATGATAGGATTTTAGTAGAGGTCTTAAACCTATGAAATAACCAGCAAGGCTTGTCAATATCCTTGTATTAATTTTTTACAAGACTTACATAGCTGGAGCTGGCTCAACACACTAATGCTTCTTGCATTGACCTTCTACTCTCTGATAGTGTAAATTCATATCCCATTTGAGAATGTAAGTCCCCCCGACACCTGGGGGAGTTCTGAGCCTTGCCCCAACTGACAAGGGGCGTGTCTGCGTTTATGATCAGAAGGATAACAGCACCTGAGGGAGTAGAGAAGGAATAGTCCTGTACTCGCCTCCAATTCACGCTGTTCACTCCAAAGCAGGTTATCTGATGAATGGGATCAACTTCTAGTTTCGGAGTTCCAGTGTCATTTCTTTCTTTCTTTCTTTTTTTGAGACAGAGTTTCGCTCTTGTTGCCCAGGCTGGAGTGCAATGGGGAGATCTTGGCTCACTGCAACCTCCACCTCCCAGGTTCAAGCGATTCTCCTGCCTCAGCCTCCCAAGTAGCTGACGCCTGGCTAATTTTTTGTATTTTTAGTAGAGATGGGATTTCGCCTTATTGGCCAGGCTGGTCTCAAACTCCTGACCTCAGGTTATCCACCCACCTCGGCCTCCCAAAGTGCTGGGATTACAGGCGTAAGCCACCGTGCCCGGCCTCCAGTGTCATTTCTCAAAGTAGGCTCAGGAGTACCACTTGTTGGAGGGGTCATGTCTATTGTACATGCAATGGTGCAACCACTTCTCTCCCCATGCCAGGAGTATGCTAGACGGTGGGGGACACTGGTGAGGATAAAGCAGGGTTCCTGATCTTCAGGAGCTTACAAATTAGCTATAGGCCACAAAACAGCACAAGGCAGAAAGAAGTGCCTAATAAATGGTGCCTGCAATAGACACTTTATCTAAAGACAAATACCTGAAGCAAAGCATTCATTATTCCAAAAGCATATTTTTTGGACCAGAAAAGTTCTATGACTTTGCATGTATACGTTTACTGTTTGTATCCTTCCTGAAAGGAGTGAACCCAATCACACATGAAAGATGAAAGATGCCTGATATTGTACCATCTGCATATTAAAATTACTCTACTATAACCTTCACATTAAAAAGTCCACTTCAGTTCAAGAGAAGACATTTTTAGCAACTCAAAGTGAAAAGTAGAGAGAAACAGAACATCTTAAAAATAAACATACTGAAAAAACAAAAACTACTCCCTGTTAATTTAACTGAAATATGACCCGTTGGTATTTTGTTAAATTAGCAATTAAAAAGGTCACAAGCAATTAAATGAAACAAAAGCCACACTGTGTTCATCTACATTAATGCTGAACTGGGTCTCCTCGTGAATGACAAGATAAATTGTTATGGTGCCTTCAAAGACTTCACAATGTATTTTGTCAAAGTCGGGAGTGTTAATGTCTCTATATGCCATGGATTACCATAATGTATTGTGTCAAAACGCTCAAGCTGCAATAACTCAAAGATGTATTGTGATAGATCAAATTTTGGGGTGGGGCCTAATAGTGACTTGAGCACCACAGCTCAAATGGAGTAACAAGGCTCCAGAAGAACGACAATCACAATGTAGGAAGGTATGGAGGACAAACAGAAAACCCAGGAGGGGAAGCAGCTTAACTCTCGGGAGTACAAAATCAGGAAAGGGGAACTGAGGAATGAGGCCTGGCACCTGTCTTCAGTGAAGAATGGCAAAAAGAGGCCACGGCAGGCAAAGGGAAGCAGAGAGGAGTTGAGGAAGGAGGCAGGTGGAGTCTAGGGCCTGCAGCCAAGAAAGAAAGAGAAGGTGCTGGGAGGCAGCCAAGGGCTGGGAGGCAGCCCTGGGGCTTAATAACATTAGAAAGAACATGGAATATAAGAGTTCAGAGATAGAGATTCAAACTGTCACTCTGGGTCAAAACCTTGCCCGGGGTTCCACCGTTAGGAAAGGCGAAACTGGGACAGATCTGTTGGACTCTGGAGTCCACATGCCTTCTCCTTTCCCTTCCCTCAAGTGGCTAAAGGCTGTTCCTGCCCTGCCTACCTCACCACGCTCCTACAGCAACAGCACTGTAATAGACTGTTGAGTCAAATAACTGTAAATTCTAAATCGGTGGTTCTCAAAGTGCACACTGGGACTTTTGGTGGTGTTGGTGGGGAATTCCCAAGTCCCCTTCAGGGTCCATAACTGCAATGCTATTTTTATAACAACAGCAAGACATGACTTACTTTTTTCATGTCCATTCTCTTACAAGTGCACAAAGGAATAAAAAGCTTGGCTGGGCACAGTGGCTCATGCCTGTAATCCCACCATTTTGGGAGGCTGAAGCGGGTGGATCACCTGAGGTCAAGAGTTCGAGACCAGCCTGACCAACATGGTGAAACCCCGTTTCTACTAAAAATACAAAATTAGCTGGGTATGGTGGCACATGCCTGTAATCTCAGCTACTTGGGAGGCTGAGGCAGGAGAATCACTTACACCCAGGAGGCGGAGGTTGCAGTGAACCAAGATTGCGCCACTGCACTCCAGCCTGGGCAACAAGAATGAAACTCTGTCTCAAAAAACAAAACAAAACAAAACAAACAAACAAAACAACAACAACAACAACAAAGAAACTATCATTTGAGTTTTGGTATAGTAATAAAAATTGATACCCACAATTATCTGAAAAGGCTATTGAAATATTCTTCCCTTTTTCAACAACATATCTGTGTCAGGCCAAATTTTCTTCACATACTTTAACCAAAGCAATGTATTGTAGCAGACTGAATGCAGAGGCAGATATGAAAATCCAGGTGTCTTCTATAAGCCCAGACATTACAGAAATTTGCAATATGATAAAATAATGACACTCTTCTCATTAAAAATTTTAGGCCTAGCTGGGTGCAGTGGCTCACACCTGTAATCCCAGCACTTTGGGAGGCCAAGGTGGGCGGACCACTTGAGGTCAGGAATTTGAGACCACCCTGGCCAACATTGTGAAACCTCGTCTCTATAAAAATACAAAAAATTAGCTGGGGATGGCGGGGCATGCCTGTAATCTCAGCTACTCTGGAGGCTGAGGCAGGAGAATCGCTTGAAGCCAGTAGGCGGAGGCTGAAGTGAGAGCTGAGATTACACCACTGCACTCCAGCCTGGGCGACAGAGCAAGACTCCGTCTCAAAAAAAAAAAAAAAAAAAAAAATTTAGGCCAGGTGCAGAAGGCTTATGCCTACAATCCCAGCACTTTGGGAGGCTGAGGTGGGTGGATTGCTTGAGTCTAGGAGTTTGAGACCACCCTGTGCAACATGGCAAAACTCTGTCTCTACAAAAAATACAAAAATTAGCTGGGTTTGGTGGCTCATGCCTGTACTCCCAGCTACTGAGGATGAGGTGGGATGATCACTTGAGCCCAGGAGTTGAGGCTACAGTGAGCTGTGATCACGCCACTGCACTCTAGCCTGGGTAACAGAGTGAGACCCTGTCTCAAAAAAAATTTTTTTAAAGAAATTATAGTTACTTTTCACAAAATTTGTCATTTGGGCCAGGGATGGTGGCTCACCCCTGTAATCCCGGCACTTTTGGAGGCCAAGGCAGGTGAATTACTTGAGTCCAGGAGTTTAAAACCAGCCTGGGCAACATGGCAAAACCCCATCTCTACAAAAAATACAAAAAAAAAAAGCAGCCAGGCTTAGCTGTGTGCTCCGATAGGCCCAGCTACTGGGGAAGGTGAGGCAGGAGGATCGCTTGAGCCCAGGAGGTGGAGGTTGCAGTGAGCTGTGATTGTACTACTGCATTCTAGCCTTGTGACAGAGACCCTATCTCAAAAAACAAAACAAAACAAACAACCCAAAAAACATAAAACTGTCATTAACATTAATGAAATTGCTGTTTTTCAATACATATTTTAAAATTAATTAATTTTTATTTTTAATAGATATCACTCAATAAACAAAAGCTTGGCCAGGTGCAGTGCCTCATACCTGTAATACCAGCAGTTTGGGAAGCCAAAGTGGGAGCACTGTTTGAGGCCAGGAGTTCAAGAGCAGCCTGGGCAACATAGTGAGACTTTATCTCTACTGAAAGTTTAAAAAAAAAAAAAAAAAAAAAGGCAGCTGGGCATGGTGGTGCACACCTGTAGTCCCAGCTGCTCGGCAGGTAGAGGTGAGAGGATCACTTGAGCCCAGGAGTTTGAGGCTACACTGAGCTGATTTGCCACTGCACTCCATCCTGGGCGAGACCTGGCGACAGGGCAACACCTCGCCTCAAAACAACAAAACAAAACAAAACAGAACAAAACAAAAGCTCTTTGGGGTCTTCAATAACTTTTAAGAGTGTAAGGAGGTCCTAAGACCAAAAAGTTTGAGAACTGCTGACTTTATTGGTTATAATGCCATGTTTTCATTGCCCCTGATATCTATTTGGACAATAATAATGGGAAACAAAAGTGCAGTGATAGCTGTGTATATGTGTTATAATCTGACAACAAACACAGCTGCAAGGCCTGTACACATATAAAAGCAATAGGTTTACTTTCAGGTGATCAGACCAAGGCTAATTATAAATACTGTTTTATAGTTTTAAAAGTGTTTTCATATAAGTGATTTAATTGGAACTGAGGGAGACACTTAAGAGTTATATGACTTTATTTCAAACAAATAGGTCTAATCATTACATCATAGCTCAGATGAACTCACTGTATATTACTGGAAGATTCCTTGTACTCACAGATACAAACTGCATGGGACTTTAACATTCATTTTATGGTTCAAGGAGTCTTACACCAAGTCTAAAAGGCCCCAATCTAGTTATAAATTAAAGCAAATTCAGTGTCTCTTCTCTAAAAAGATCTATGCCAACTCTAGAACTCAATTGGAAGATCAATGGCCTCTGTTATATCCTCACCTTTGTCCACAGCACAATCCTGTTGACCGTTTCTTCTAGACTAGCAGTTACTTAGCTACAGCCATATGCCAGGTGCTGTGCTAGTGCTTCCAGAATTTAGGGGGATGGCAGTGTTCCCAGATGATGGGAAGGACAGGCAATCCATGGAGGAATATAGGAAAAAACATAAAGCCCACAAAGCATAAGGACCTACACAGGGAACACCAAGTGTTTGCCCTTGGCACAGTGTGTGAAGCGGAATGGTGGAAAAGAAAATGGTGGGGGTGGGAGTAGTTCTTCAAAAGTGGAGCAGTATCTAGCTCAGGATCTGGCACACAATTAAGTAAAATAGTACAAGTGACTGACAATGAGAAGTACATAAACCCTTTTCTGCTCCACTCTATCTTGAAGTCTTATTGCTACTTCCCATGCAGAAGCCCTGCTTCAGCTAAACTGGACTCTGCTCAGGTTCTACCATTTGGTCAGAATGTCCTTTATGCTCTAAAATTTATATGCTTCAAGGTCTAGTCCAAATGGAACCTCCCCTGTCTCTCTCCTAAAGCATTATAGCCCTTTATTGAAGGTTCTTCTGGTAAGTATCTTACATGGTAAGTATCTGCACTCCCCTCCGGACAAGGAGCCTGAGGGCAGGAACATCCCATTCTACAAAGCACACGGTCACACAGTAGATGTTCAATAAATGCTGCTGATGGAACGAGTGAAGTTTGATGCAACGCAGGTTAACCATTAACAGTACCTGAAGTTTGTACACCACCCCTTGTATTCACCTTGGCTAACAGCACCTAACATACCTTTCCTAGTTTTCCATTCAGAATCCCCAACAGACTAGGTTTGTTGAGGACAGGGGTTCTGCCTCAACAACTGTGATGGCGGCTAACACACACTGAGTGCTTACCATGCCAGCACGATGCTCAGCATTTTAAAGATGTCATCTCATTCCATTTTTCCCAATGCCTCTTTAAGTTGGATATTATCCTCTTTTTACAGGTGAGAAAAATGAGACTCAGAATGTCATTCTGCTACAGTAGTCATACAAACAGTACAAGCTGGAGCTAGGAACTGAACCAGGTCTAATTCCAAAATTGCACCTTTAACCACCACACAACCTCCGTGAGTAAAAATGTTCCTCAGATGGGCTGGAAATGCATAACTCCATGGGCTGTAACGGTATCTAAGGGGAACACAGTCATGCCTGGCCATGCCAGAGCAAAGGAATCAGGGGTAAAACTTAACTCTCCACTCCCTCGGTAAGACTTAAAGCTGGATGCATAAGTGAGTCACAGAGAAAACTCTTCCTTAGCGCTCTGCATCCATCACATATTTTTTTTCCAGAGGCCTTTTAAGTCCCCAAAGCCTCATAAGCCCAAGACTTCTCTTCTATTAAACACTTCCCTTTGGCTACTAGTCATTTTTGCTGGTCTCTAAAAAACAATCAATAGGTGATATACTAAAACACACACACACGTTCATGCCCCCGCCTGCCCACCGCTCTGCAGTCATCTCTTTAAAGCCATCGGGATCACGCAGTAGGATATACCCTTCACTAGAATCTGCCATGCTACTACCGGGGTAGGGATCTTTGCTGTCAGTGCTTAATTGATTAAACTCTTGGAGCCAGAGCCAGCCAGGCTGGAGGACTTTCCACATGGAGATTTCAGACCCCCTTCAATAAATCAAGGTAATCTTGTTTTATGAGGTAGTCAGAAAGAAACAGTTTCAGTTTGTAGAATTTCGAAAAAGAGCAGATCATGGAAGCGGGGCCTGCAAGGCTCTGCATCTTAGACCCTTGCTATCCCTCAGTCTCATCTTTCAGCACACTCTCCCTCATTCCATTCCATTTATTCATTCCTAAACACCCCAAGCTCCTTCTCGTCTCAAAGCCTTCAGGTGAGCAGTCCCTTGGCCTGGAACATTCTTCTCTTACTCATTATTGGACTAACTCCTTTCTCTTCTTACTCAAGCCTCTCTTATTCTCACCTGCTCTGGTCCCCTGCTATGCGCTCTTTTCTACCCTTCATAGCACTGATCACAATTGTGTGCTCTATAATGTGGGGCTAAGTCTCAGCACAGTGGTTGGCCCAGAGGAAGGCTCAATCAATGTTTGGGGAATGCATGAACAAATATGTGCCCAAAGTGAATCCAATACTCTTTACAGGATGAAGCATGACCATTTAAGGGTCTGGACCAATGGTTCATTATGGGTTTGCTTGGAAGTTAGATTAGTGACAGAATTCCCATTATTTCCTCTTTCTCCAATATGTCTTTGTCCATGTTCAAAGCCCAGGAAAAGTAATGGGGTCTTCTCAGGAGCATGGCATTTTTGACAATTTACATGGCAAAATATCTAAGAACTGTGACATCTGATCAACACCAAGGTGTCCCTTTCCCTGACTCAAGAGTCAGAGAATGAGGGCACATCCGCTGGAAGAATCCCACCTCCCATTCAGAGTCACTGCAGAAATGTCACCTGATGCATTACCAAACCATTAGTCAGGACCTTCAGGGCGAATTCTGGGGCCAGGAGCCTATCAGAGGGATGCAAATCTCCATGCCCTCACTCAGAGCCCAGACAGGGTTTGTGGCTCATCAAACATGCTTCCTTACTGCTCTAATGTACCAGTGTATCGCTTAATGAAAGTTCTTAATTGTAATTCAATTAATTACATACACAGAGTCCCCAATTACATTTTCCAATAAGACATTGGCTGTGGTACAGGTCTAAATGCACTTAAACCAATTTTAATATATTAGGACCAATTTCCCTTGAATACTAATTACTACCTAATGATAAAATGGAAAGGGGGAACTTTTAGAGAAAGAAGAGAGTGAAAAATGCAAATCATGTGGAAGTTCTCAGCCCACACAGCACAATTCAGACACTCATTACTGAAAAGTAGCTGTGGACAAGGCACAGATTTGCTTCAAGACAGGTCAGCACAGCTTTTTGCCCCAGGTGTCAGCTACCCTTGGTGCTGGCCAATGCCCAAAGGGGCCTGTGGGAAGTCTAAGGGGTTAGAGGGAAAGAAAACAGGAATCACAGGGAGGGAAACGGTCACCACACACAGGCTCAGACAAGCTATGGTGTCTGCGACAGTTGGTTGGCCTCTGAGTCTCAGGCAGAGACACTCAGTAATGGTGAACACTTGCATAGTGCACTGCAGTTCACTCTGCGCTTTTACTGTACACAATCTCATTGACTTGTTTCAATGGTTTAAGCCTCACAACAGCTTTACAGGGTAGGGACTACCATCACATTTTGCAGCAGGGGAAATGAGGCCCACAAAGAAGGAGGACTTGTACAAGGTTACACGGTGGTGCCAAACATCCTGCCTTTATAGTGCCAACCAGTCCACATTAACCAGAGAGGAAGACAAGGACTCACAGGTATGTGGCGAATAATGTTTCTGTTTCATCTAAATTCTAATAGCGTGCAGCAAACAGGGAGCTATTATGCAATACCGACTTGGATAAAAATCCTCACCCTACAGAAAATTCCTTACACTGAACACCTCCCCGCTAAAGCCAGACAGGTTAACCGGCTTTCAGGAATAACTCAACCTAAAATACGTAAAACGAACATCACAAGTCATTTTCATTTGTAAATAAGAGTTTATTTGCATGATCACATTTTCTTGTGTATTTGAAGAGTGCTGTTGTGGTATAATAAAGGAGGTGTTTAAGTCACATGATAGAAATTGGAGAGATCAGTAATTTGTAACTGAAGGAGGCAAAGCCTCCAGAAGCAGCGCGGAACCACCAGGGAGTCTCCAGAGCTGGCACAGAGCACACACAGGAGAAGAATCAGCCCGTTATAAATAAGCATCACGAAGAGGGTCGGAAGCACACCAGGATAAAGCTGACTTTCATCCTCTTTCTACAGCTGCTTCTTCCTTCTCTCCGTTTCTATTTAGTAGTGGTGGTGGTAGTCCAACAAAGAAACCCCTACACTTAAAGATGCTTATTCAAACCCAAGTTCTCCTTAAAAGCCATCTTGTACTTGGTCCAGTGAGAAGCCTGGAAATGTGAGGGGCTCAGGAGGCTCACTCTATCAGGGTGAAAGAGCCAGGCCTGGCCACAGACACCAGGATGCAGAGGGGACTCAGACTGGGTTCCTCTCCAGTGTGAGGGGTGGTCACAGTCTAGTGTGGGACTTGGCAAATCCATTCAGAGGAATCAGTGATCAGAGAGGAGTAAAGGCAGGAACTGTAACGAGCCCATGGAGGGGCAGCCAGGTAATCTGGGCAGCTCCTAGGAGTTGCCTCCTCTCCTGGGGCCTCAGGGGAAAAATTAAGAAGATAAATGAGGGCTCTCAGACTAAGACCTCTGGATGTTCTTCCCTCCCATAGTCCACCCTCCTGGGTGACTACCCACCTGGTGAGTTGAGGCCCTTCCTCAGTATAACCTTAAAATTAAGAAATGAGAATTTCATTAAGTGCTGAAATAATGGATGATCTTAAACATTCTGTGAATCTCCTTCAAAAGGAAAGAAGATCAAAGGAAGCTGAATTAATGTTTACAGAGCAACTGAAGATTCTCTCTACACCAACTTCTATTTAGGAAATACAATAATTAGATTCAGCTCTTTCACCAGACTTAATGAATAAAAGACAGTTTTCCGGGCCTCTCATTATTGTTCATGTGATATTAGCAAATCACTTCACCCCTCAGTTTCCTCTTCTATAAAACAAGGATGATGACTACATGGCCTAAAGTGTTGTTATAATAAGAGCACTTATATCTCATTCAATTCTCACCAAATCCTTGTGAAACAGATTCATTCACCTCCATTTACACATGAGATCAGAGATGACATAATTTGTCCACTGTCACAGGCTGCAAGTGGTTCACCCAAGGTCTGCCCGATTCTAATGACTGTGCTTTAAGCACTATGAATGACAGACTAGTCAGGGATACAACAGAAAGATGGTGTCTGACACTTTGTTAGTATTCCATAAAGCCAGTTTAATTTCAGGCTTATATTGGCCCTGATGATGGGAAATTCCACTTTCTCTCTTAAAGCTGTGGAAAGAGTAAGTTGGTTCAAGCGGCACTTTTCTTCTAAGGACCTGCATGGACTACCTCCACATGGTTGGTGGGAAAGGTCACTGGCAACATTTGGCAGACAAGGGAATTGAGGCTCAGTTTGGTGCCAGGATTTATATAGAAGCTTGGACAAGAATGAAGTCTTGTAATGTTACATCCTCCCCATAATGTACTTGGACTTCCTTCTGGTATGATTCCAGCTTCTAGCAGGCAGTTGGCTGAAGGATGTAGTAGATTATCCGACAAGAATCCAGACTGGAAAGCTCAAGGACTTTGGCTTGTCATTTTCTTATTTAGGCCAAGATCCAAGCACAAATGTTAGCTCTCAGTACCTAGGCAGAAACTCTTGTCATATCTGCTTCATTTGTAAGCTTCTCTCTCATAGCATATAAAGACAATTGTAATAGCCATTCTTAGGACGGAAAATTCAGGTTGTTTTATCAACAATTTCAGGTGGACTCTGGAATCAGACATCTGACTTAAAATTTTGGTCTTATCACTTACTGGCTGGATAACTTGGAGCAAGTCACAAACTCTCTTCACAATGAGAACAATATCTTATAGGGTAGCCATGAAAATTGAAAGAGAAAGCATTTGCAAAATGTCTAGCACAATGCCTTACAATAGTAGGCCCGAATATGTAATTTTTAAAAACACCCTTTTCTGCAGGACTAGGTATGATGCAAAGAAAAATAAATAAGTAAAAAAGAAATAACAAAAATAATTCATTCACATGGTTGATATAAAATATTATGCCACATCCCTCTTTGGAAGAAAAACTGAACGGCTTCTATCCACCCTTATGGCAAACAGACTTCTCAAACAAATGGTTTTATTTATAAAGCGTATATCCATTCTGGGACACCAAAAAATATTTGCTGGGAGGTACCCTGCTTCTAAGTTCTCTGGTCCTAGGACACAGACTTACAGACCTGTCCCCTCCCCACTCTCCTTCCCTTTCCATTCTGGGTCACCCTGCTCTAGTCAACATACATCTCCTCAAGGGCTCTGCCAGGTCTATGACTCCAAACCTCGACACCTGTGCCCCATCTGCTCTACCAGCCACAGAATGCTGCTTTTCCATTATTTATTAATTACAGTTAACATTTATTGAGTACTTATTATGTGCTATTTTAAGAGCTGTATGATAACTAGAGCTTACTGAATCCTATCAATCTTATGAGGGCAGATAAACTACCCAAGAAAGGTTAAGTAAATTGCCTGAGGTCACACAGCTAGTAAGTGGCAAGGCCAGGATGTGAACTGAGACAGTCTGGCTTGACAGCACATTCTCTTTAAGAACTGCATAATACCTGATCAGAATTTAGTCCACATCTGTAATGACTTTAAGGATAGGGAGGCTGTTCTAATCAAACACAGCAACAGAAATGAAGATAATTCTGCTTTTGGAATGTTTTTCTTTGCCTAAATCCACCTTCTTAATAGGCAGCTAGTGGAAAACAATGTAATTCTTAGTTGGAATTCCTACTTAAAAAATCCTTTTAAAAGCCTTTAAAATAATAAATTGTTTTTATAATTTACTTCCATTTTACAAAGACTAGTTATGATTCCGTTGATTATGATCTTTGTAAGTGCTGGTAGGACTTCATTTATTAACACAGTGATTTTGACTCAGAGTGTCAAAAAGTGACGGCAAGTATCTTGCAGATCCTTTAAGATGAGGATGCTGAGGCTCAGAGAGATCACATAACTGAATTAAGACCATGTTCATGTTTGGAAGTAGAGTGGAAACTAGAGCCCAGATTTCAAGGCTTTATTCACCAACCCTCACAGCTTCTCTTTCCTAATATTAGAAAACTGGGCTTATCTTTTTTCAGAAAAACTAATTTGTGGCTGGGTTTAGTGGTTCACTCCTGTAATCCCAGTATTATGGGAGGCAGAAGCAAGCCTGGGCAACATAGCAAGACAACATCTCTACAAAAAGAAAATTTAAAAAAAACTAGCCAGGTGTGGTGGTGTGTGCCTGTAATCATGGCTACTTGGGAGGCTTAGGTGGGAGAACTGTTTGAGCCAGGGAGGTCAAGGCTGCAGTGAGCTGTGATCTCACCACTGCACTCCAGCCTGGGCGACAGGATGAGACTCTGTCTCAAAAACAAAAAAAAAATTAATTTGAAATCACAATATCCTGTGGAATACTGCACAGTAGTTAAAAAGAAATTGGTGAATTTATATGTGGAACAATATGAGTATTAATGTGGAATAATCTCTATAATATATTGTTAAAATGATAAAAATGCAGAACACTAATGTTTGTTACCATTTGTGTTTTTATTTTTATTTTTTGAGACGGAGTCTCGCTCTGTCACCCAGGATGGAGTGCAGTGGCGCGATCTCGGCTCACTGCAAGCTCCGCCTCCCGGGTTCACGCCATTCTCCTGCCTCAGCCTCCCGAGTGGCTGAGACTACAGGTGCCTGCCACCACCCCCGGCTTTTTCTTTTTTCTTTTTTTTTTTTTTTTTTGTATTTTTAGTAGAGATGGGGTTTCACCACGTTAACCAGAATGGTCTCGATCTCCTGAACTCATGATCCGCCCACCTTGGCCTCCCAAAGTGCTGGGATTACCGGCGTGAGTCACCATGCCCAGCCCCTATATGTGTTTTTAAAAAAGGGAGGAATACAAATGTGTGCGTATATGTATGTGTGCGCTTGTGTGTACACACACCTATGATACACACATGCATATACAAAATGTGCCTGCATATACATAGATGATACCTGGAAAGATATGGAAGAAACCAGGAACAATTATTGTCTCTGGAAGGGGAATTAGGGGATGGAAGAGAGACTTCATTTTCACTACAAACACTTTAGTTACCTGAAATTTTTTTACATGTATAAGTATTACATATCCAAGAAATTTACCAAGATTCTAATAAACACCACTTTATTTGTATAACAAGGAATCAACATTTTGAAACAGAATCCACTATAAAGTTCCTACCTATGAATTAGTTCCTCAAGTATGTTTAAGATGACAGACTTTAAAGAATGAAAAAAAATGACAGGGGTGGAAGGAGGGATTGTTCATTTCTATGGGGTAAAAATTCCGATAAGCAAGTCACATAGGAGTGTATTGGTATAATTTTTCTTTTGGCTCACTATGGTGTGTTACTAGATATGGTATGAAATTTCAAATGTCACAAGGATTGTTACACTAAGACTTCGTCTCACTATACGATCTTTATCTATGTAGACTTGCCCTTATTTCTTGTTTGCTTTTCCTTCTTAGAAAGTCATGCATGCTCACTTTAGAAACTCTGGAATGAACAAATATAAACAGGAAGGAAAATGAATTACCCAGAATCTTGCCAACCAGGGACAACCACTATTAACATTTTCTTTCCAGTTTAACTTTTTGTTTGTTTTTACATAGTTGGGATTCATCTATGTGTCTTGACATATTTTCCCCTTAACATTACATCACAGTTAAACCAAATGTGCACTGCTAGAATAAACCCAACTTGGTAATGTTATATTGTTCTTTCAATATAATGTTAGATTCACTTTATTAATATTTTGTTTAGGATTTTTGCATCTATATTTGTAAGACTGGCCTGAAAATTTTCTGTCTTGTATGGTCTTTACTGAGTTTGGTACCAAGATTATGATAGCCTCTTAAAATAAATTGGAGGTTATAACCTCTTCTTCTATTCTCTGCAACAGTGAATATAGGATTGGAGTTATTTTTTTCTTAAGTTTTTGGTAGAAACTAGCCAGTGAAGTCATGTGGGTTTGGATTTTCTTTGTAGGAAGGTTCCTAATTACTAATTAGCTTTTCAAAATAGTTACAAGAATATTCAGGTTTTCTATTTCTTCCTGTGTCAATTTTGTTGTCTTTTTCTATAAATTTGCTCATCTATAATTTTAGTATTTTTGGTATAAATTTTTTCAAAATAATCTTGTATTTATTTACAAGACAGGATCTTAATGTTTAATGACAGGATCTGCAGCGTACCTCCTTTTCATTCCTGCTACTGTGTTTCTCTTCCTTGCTTTTGTCCATTTCATTGGAGGTGTATTGATTTTGTTAGTCTTTTCAAAGAAACAACTCTTGATTCTGATGTTTCTGAATTTCTATTTCATTAATTTCTATTCTTCTCTTTATTGCTTCCTTTCTTTTATTTGTTTTAGGTTTCTTTTTCTATTTCTTTTTTCAATTTCTTGAGCTGAATGCTTAGCTCATTACTGTTCAGCCTTTCTTCTTCTTCTTCTTCTTCTTTTTTTTTTTTTTGAGACGGAGCCTCACTCTGTTGCCCAGGCTAGAATGTAGTGGCATGATCTCGGCTCACTGCAACCTCCACCTCCCAGGTTCAAGCGATCCTCCTGCCTCAGCCCCGCTAGTAGCTGGGATTACAGGCACGTGCCACCATGCCCGGCTAATTATTAAATTTTTAGTAGAGATGGGGTTTCACCATTTTGGTCAGGCTGGTCTCAAACTCCTGACTTCAGGTGATCCACCGGGCTCGGCCTCCCAAGGTGCTGGGATTACAGGCGTGAGCCACCATGCCCCGCCCAGCCTTTTTTCTTTTGTGATATTTGAATTAGAGGGCTGTAAAATTTCCCTCAACTACTATTTTAGTTATATCCTCAAATTTTAATGTCAAATTTTCATTATCTTTCAGTCAAAATATTTTCTAATTTCTATTATTATTTCTTTATTAAACCATGGGTTCAGAAATCTGTTTCTCAATTTCCAAACATATGCAGATCTTCTAGTTGTCTTGTTTTTTCCTAGCCTAATTTCACTGTGATCACAGAATGTATCACATACGATTTCGATCTTTTGATATGTAAGATTTACTTTATTGCTTAGTATATGGTCAATATTGGTAAATGTTCATGTGTGATTGGAAGAAATACGTATCTGCAGTTGTAGGGTAAAATATTCTGTGTACCGCCTGTCCATGAGGTTAAGTTTAACTGTTGTTTTAAATTTTCTCTATTATACATTTTTAAAAAATGTATTTGCTGTTTCAATTACTGAGAGTTAAAATCTCCCTCCATGATTGGAAATCTGCATATTTTTCTTAGTAATTCTTCAGTTTTGTATTATATATTTTGAGGCATATAGGTTTAGAACTGTTAAATCTTCCAAGTAAACTGAACCTTTCATCATTATTAAGTAATGGTTTTTATATCTAAAAATGTATTCTGCCTCATGTTAATATGGCTACACCAGATTTCAGTTGCTATTTGCATAGAACATCTTTCTCCATCCTTTTACTTCAAACTTTCAGTATCCTTGTTTTAGGTATTTGAGAAAAACCCATCCTAACCATCTTAAAGACAACAACAACTACTACTACTAAAGCCTTTAGTTCATTTATTGATATATCTGGGTTTAAATCTATTATCTTACTATATGTTTTCTATTTATCCTCCTTTTGGGCTTTCTAACCCTGGCAAACCCTGGACTTCTTTTGTCTCCTTTCCTCTAAAGGCTATCAACAACCCAGCTCAACCTTTAGGCTGCCACTGCCAGACAGGCAAATAATGTCTGGGCAAAAGTGCTCGTAGGAGTTGATCTCTTTTGTTTCAATCTTTTCCCAGACATGGCCATTGATTCTGTTCTATCTTGTGCTCTTTGATGACTTTAGGATGACCATTTGTTTAATCAGCTTTTTAAGTTACCTTCAGTGGAAGAGTTGGTTCAAATTACTTAGTCGGCCTTTACTAGAAAGGTAAAACCCTGCATAATTTTCCAATATAGGGATATAAGTTATCTGATTACTCTTCCAATGTTAAATATTAGAAATAATGTTGTTAAAACACTGTACATAAATCTTTCTTGCATTTTAGATCTTTTTCTCTTTAAGATAATTTCTTTTTTCTTTCTTTTTTTTTTTTTGAGATGGAATCTCACTCTGTCGCCCAGGCTGAAGTGCAGTGGCACGATCTGAGCTCACTGCAACCTCTGCCTCTCCGGCCCAAGCGATTCTCGTGCCTCAGCCTCCTGAGTAGCTGGGATTACAGGCACCTGCCAACACACTCGGCTTTTTTTTTTTGTATTTTTGGTAGAGACAGGGATTTGCCATGTTGGCCAGGCTGGTCTCGAACTCCTGACCTCAGGTAATCCACTCACCTCAGCCTCCCAAAGTGCTGGGATTACAGGCAAGAGCCACCCAGCCCAGCCTCCTTAAGATAATTTCCAAAAACAGATATACTGGAGAAAACATTTTTAGGTCTTTTGATATTTACAGTTATATTATACTGTTATACTACAGACCCCAATGTTTGAGTATGCCTATTTCTCTATATTCTCTCCAGCAATGAGGACTCCCTTTGAAATATCTGGCTTATTTGATATGTGGCTCTAAAATGTTTGTATTTTACAATGTTGATAAGGATATATATTTTCACAAATGTTTACTACTCATTTGATTTTTTTGGACCATTTGGGAATCAGTGATTTTTATTTCTATGTGTATTCACAAAAGGTACTTACAACTGGTTGCAGACTGTGGGGACAGCAACCTTCTGCCTTTGAGAATTTGCTGCCAAATGCCAAAGGCATATTTCACCTTCCTCGTGAATTTTGTGCATGCTCTGCGGAACAGGCTGTCTGGGGCCCTAGTCAAAGAGTAGCATCCTAGGCCGGTGTGGTGGTTCACGCCTGTAATCCCAGCACTTTGGGAGGCCAAGGTGGGTGGATCACTTGAGGCCAGGAGTTCAAGACCAGTCTGGCCAACATAGCAGAACTCCATCTCTACTAAAAATAAAAATAATAATTAGCCAGGGGTGGTGGTGCAATGCCTGTAATCCCAGTTACTTGGGAGGCTGAGACATGAGAATTGCTTGAACCCAGAAAGTGTAGGTTGCAGTGAGCCTAGATCACACCACTGAACTCCAGCCTGGGCGGCAGAGCAAGACTCTGTCTCAAAAAAACCCCAAAACCAAACCAAACCAAAACCAAAACCAAAAACACCCAAAGAGCAGCAGCCTGATCTTGTTTAGAGGGTCAGTGGCATGAGTAAAGATCTACCATTTATTCACTCATTCAATCTATATTTACTGAGATCCTGCAGCACATAGTCTACAGCAGATCTATATGAAGGGCAACTTGGTATGGGCCAGGGTCACCCTCACAGACCTGACAATCTAGCAGGGGAGAGCGATATTAAACAATCACTGAGAAAAGTATGTAATTCTAAATACAGGCTGGCTGCAGTGGCTCACATCTATAATCCCAACATTTTGGGAAGCCAAGGTAGAAGGATTGCTTGAGGCCAAGAGTTTGAACCGCCAGGCACGGGTGGCTCATGCCTGTAATCCCAGCACTTTGGGAGGCCGAGGCGGGCGGATCACGACTTCAGGAGAAAGAGACCATAGAGACAGTGAAACCCCGTCTCTACTAAAAATACAAAAAATTAGCCGGACATGGCAGCATGTGCCTATAGTCCCAGCTACTTGGGAGGCTGAGGCAGGAGAATCGCTTGAACCTGGGAGGCGGAGGTTGCAGTAAGCTGAGATTGCACCACTGCACACCAGCCTGGGTGACACAGTGAGACTCTGTCTCAAAAAAAAAAAAAAAAAAAAAAAGAGTTTGAGAACAGCCTGGCCAATGCAGCAAGACCTCATCTCTAAAAAATAATAAATAAATGAATAGATAGAAACACACGCGATGGAGAAAAAGTAGTATGCCGTATGGCAGAATATAACGAGGGACTCAAACGAGAGGTGGATCAGGTTTAAGCAATGGGGGACAGGAAGATCCTGGTGGCCTTTCTGAAGACAGGACATTTAAACTGAGACAAAGAATGAGAAAGAGTTATTAACCAGAATGGGGGAAGGAGCATTCCAGGTGGAAGAAATAGCCTGTGTAAAAGCCTCAAAGCAGGAATGACTACAGTCAGTCTGCTGCTGCAAGCGCAGTTTCACACATCACTTGCCCTTGTGTCAGTGGGAGTATGGAGGAGAGGATGGCAAAATGCACAATTTGGAAACTCTGAAGAGAGAATGAACAAAGTTAACAAGTTTCAAAGTTCTCAACATAGCATAAGGAATCACTACACTGCCTCCTGCTAGAATATGCAAATGGTTAAAATTTTCTAAAACCTGATGTCTGAATAGTGATACTGACAGGGCCAGTTGCTTTATATACAAAATAGCCTTTGCTTCAGAAAAGGTCTCATGCTTCTAAGCTGTTTCCAGGGATGCTCCCAACTTAGGAAGACACAGTTTAACAGGAAAATATTAATCACAGAGTGCTAAACAGGATGCAGCCTCTCTACCAAAAAGCACAAAATCAATCATTTCACTTTGGGATATACTTTTGGCACGAAGACTGCAGTCTGCCTTGGAAAACAGTCACTTCAAATCTGCCTAGGGAAACCAGACCAGTGAGCGTTTCCAAACACATGACTTCTAAGCAAGTTTGCAACGGACAAAGCGGGCATGGAGCGAGGCGGCCAACGTACTGTTCTCGCGGACCAGGCAGAACTCCCATGCGCTCTGGCTCTCCAAAGTGCTGTCCAGGTCAACGGCGACATTGGGCTCGCTCTGCTTCTCCAGGCGGTACTGAGGGCCTGGAAGATCAAAGGGGCAGGAGGAGGGGAGGAAGTCTGAAACAGTGAATTTAACATTTAAAAAACACCACATACTGGTGAAAAGCTGATAAAGCCTTAGTAAAGTGTTAAAGTCCGTCTTGAGGGTCTAGCTATCCAGGATGGAAGTTTGGGGTTTCTTTTGCATAAGGCTTCACATTCTTCACTGTTCTATTATCAGGTCTGTTTCCACTCAGTTCTCCCCGAAACCAAGTAAGAGGTAAATGGCCTTTGAGTCAGAGTGACTACACCACTTCTCAGATATGAGCAGGTCACCTACCCTCTCTGAACCTCCGTTTCCTAATATGTAATGTAGGAATAGTTATACCTTGAAAGATTGTTGTAAGGATCAGAGGTGATGTAGGAAAAATGCTTATTAGAAATGTACCTGCCTCACAGGAGGCAAAGGTATTTATTAATAATTATGTAACAATAAATTACAATCAGGAATAAGATATGTGTAGAACTCTAATAACAGTCCAAAAAATTCAAAACAAATTGTAAACAGGTAAGCTTGAATAAATAAAGCTCAGATGACCTGGCATTCATATGTGGAAAGTTTTTAAATTAAAAAAAAATCTCAGATTTCTGAGTTACGGTGATGAAAAGACAGTGGCTACCGATTCACATTTTTGTTGAAACATTTATGAAAACACAAGACACGGGTTCAATAGTACTAGAAGCCAGGAATACTAGCTACCCTGCATCACATAGAGGGTTCTTCTGGCAGACCTTAATAAAACACTGCAGCATTTTATACATTTATTCATGTATTTCTTTGTCAACCCAAATGACAATCTTGTTCTTCTCAGATAACACCTAATGGGTCCAATGATCAGATTCAAAAGACTGCTCCTGTGATCTGTTAATGGTTATTGAAAGGATTAGAGGCATAAGAAACTGTCTTATTATTTTGACTCTGAAAGGCGTGTTTGGTCAGACAGAAGGAGAGGTGACAGATCTGAGGGAAGCATCAGAGGCCGTGCAGGGCTCCCAGGCGGAACATGTATTTTTAGATATGTTCTTCAGCTGTTGTCAACTTGTTGATTAATCACATCTAGTGCTTCTCTATCATCAGTATGAGGCATTTCACTCATTTCCAGTCATTCTCCTTCCCATGTTCTATGTTCAGTTGTAGCACTGCAGAGATTCATTTCAGTTTCAGGGTATATTTGATCTTTTCTCTAACTGGTATTTCATTAGCACTTCTGCCTATTCTGAATTCTTACATACATTCAGTCCTTTTTACACTACTTAAATAAAGCTTTTAAACCTTTGTAAGTAAACAAATGCTTAAAACATATACAACTATTTAAGCATATAGTCAGAAGTCTACGCAGTTCTTTTAAACTCTAATACACTATATTTATATCAAAAAGGTATTGTGTTTTAAAATTATAGGTAGTAAATTCATTTTTTTAAAAAATTCTAATTTCAAAAGTGTTAAATAAGGCCAGGCATGGTAGCCCCCTTAGCGATTCTCCCAAATCCCAGCACTTTGGGGGGACCAATTGAACCCAGGAGTTTGAGACCAGCCTGGGCAACACAGTAACGACAACAACAATAAAAATTTAAAAATTAGCCAGGCATGGTGGTGCGCACCTGTAGTCCCAGCTACTCGGGAGGCTGAGGCGGGGGGATTGCTTGAGCCCAGGAGCTGGAGGCTCCAGTGAGCTATGATCATGCCACTGTACTCCAGCCTGGGCAACAGAGAGAATCCCTGTGTCTCTTGGAAAAAAAAAAGTGTTAAGTAAATCAAAGTACGGAAGGAAATGCAGGTAATTCTTGTAGTCTCTACTACCTATCACCTGTCCATGCCAACAATTTTCAATTAATAGGTGCATCTGGTATTGATCAGTGGATGTTGGCACATAATACTGGGTGGAAGGAATCTCAGAAAGCTGAACCTTAAGAAAACAGCTGTGGGCCCCTTTAGTCTAGCAGAGGAAAGGCAGTTACCCCTGAACCTAGAGGGCTGCTTTCTAAGACAATGGCCTATTAAACAATCTCTGACTGCTCCTATCTCCAAAATCTCCCAGCAACACAGTGTGCAGAAGCCACTGACATCCACTTCTATAAATTTACAGTGAAATCTGGGTATAAAGTTTAGCTGTAATAATTCATTTCTCAGGCTGAGTACGGTGGCTCACATCTGTTATCCCAGCGCTTTGGGGGAGCCAAGGCAGGAGGATCACTTGAGGCCAGGAGTTTGAGGCCAGCCTGGGAAACATAGTGAGCCTTCATCTCTACAAAAAAATTTTTTTAAATTAGCTGGGTGTGGTGGTGCATGCCTGTAGTCCCAGCTACTGGGGAGGCTGAGGTGGATTTTTCTGAGCCCAGGCGTTTGAGGCTGCAATGAGCTATGACTGTGCCACTGCACTAGACCCTATCTCCAAAAAATTTTTTAAAAATAATAGCCCAAATTTAGGAACAACCTAGGTCTAACACGGGGACTGATTAAATAAAATATTATGAAATACCATAAAAATATTAAATGTGATGCCACAAAAAATATTTAATTTTATAAAACATGTTTATAATATGCTACTTTATGAAAGCAGCAAATTATAGCACATTTTAAATTATAATTATAAAAGTACAAATTATAATTTTAAAAATATAATAGCAGAGTGGGGTGACTATAGTTACCAACAATGTACTATATATTTCAAAACAAGCTAGAATAGTGGACATGAAATGTTCCCAGTGTATAGAAATGATAAATACCCCAGGTGGTACCCAAATACCCTGACTTGATCATTACACATTCTATGAATGTAACAAAATATCACGTGTACTCCACAAATATATATAAACATTATGTATGAATTTTAAAAAGGTAAATCTAAGCAAAAAAATATGTAAAGGAATAGAGGAAAAAAGACTAGGAGGTTATTTCTAAAATGTGAATAGTAGTTATAATTGATAGTGGAATTAATAATTGTTTTTATTTTTCCTTTGTGTTTTTTTGTATTTTTCAAATTTGCTATAATAAATGAAGGCCACTTTTGTAATTTAAAAACACCAGATATACTTAAAAGTTCTCCAATTTCTTACTATGACATTTTTTTGAGGCTACTATAATTAGCACACATTGTGGCATCTCCAATGGGTCATTCGCATGCAGTAATTTAATCAAAAGCAGACAAGATCTGTTTATGTAGACATATTTTTATGTGAAGTAACCGTGCACCCTGGCATGTGTACTCTGAGAGCAGTGCACAGGCTGTCGGGCTTCTCAAGCTGTCAGGCTACCTGACAGCTGGATTATATATAAGCTACCACTTTCCTGATTACTGGGAACTAAGGCCTGGCTGCATCAGGAGGAATTTCAGGCCGGTCTCCTTTGCACATTTTTTCCTACCAGTCTTTGCAGCTGCCTGGGAAACGTGGATCAGGGAAAACAGGGGAGTCAGGGAGTACCAGGAATGATCCCTTATCCCTAAAGACAACTCCCTGCCCCACTCTCAAAGCCATAAATGCCATCATCTGACATTTCTTTTATTTCTTGGATCTTGTAGATATTTCTATTAAAATTAGTTTTCTGAAAGTAGCTTCTTGGACTTTGTCCTATGAAGCCTAGCATGATGATGACTTTAATACATGCTTATTATGTGCCAAGCATGCTATATACCTTACCTTACTGAATCCTCACAGTAACCCCCAGAGGCAGATATATTAGCCCCAGTTTACAGATTGGGATGCTGGTGAAGTAACTTGCCCAAGATCACAAAGGTAAAAAGTAGGAAGGGGGAAAAATGAAATCCGTGGGGGTCTTCTGGCTCTAAAGCTAGTCTGCCTTGAACCCTCCTTCCTCCTGCAAACTATAAATTACTGGCCAATTATAAAAAGGCCATAGTTTATACCATAAATAAAGGTTTCTGTAGATTCGTGGATTCATCTAGAATCTGAATCACTTAACTTCTATAAATTCAAAATGAAAATGATCTGTAACTATTTATTTTAACAAATTCACACATACCAAATATTTCATGCTCTGGCTGCATTCTGAGTCCATGGTAGTACCATTCCCTCTTATGAAAACATGATCAGACATGATCACCTTATCTTTCTATCCATCCAGGAAGGCCCATCCATCTTTCCTTAGGAATATTGCTAATATTCTATGCTCAGTTTAGTCAGTAACTGAAAATCCGTGTGTTTTCTGCCCTGGGTACTCCCTGCTCATCCATCAAAGCTGAAGAACAACTTGGAAACCCACTTCTGAACTTAGCAAGGGACCAATGGGTAACAACCTGGGGGAAGGCAGGGTGGTTAAGCTGCATATGAAACTCGATATCTAAATCCAAATGGAAAACTGCTTTTTAGAAATCTGCATTTCTCTCCATAATCCTCACCTGAATAGTAGATATTTCACAGAGAAAGATTATAGTATTTTACACATTTTCTCTCCAAAAAGGCCAGGCTGATAACTTCAGTTCTTACTGTGTAATGAGAGGCAGGGTATATACGAGAGGCAATATAGCCAGGTGGGTAAGGGCATAAACTTGGGGCCCAATTGCCTTGGCCTAAGTCCTGGCCAAGCAATTTTGCTGTATGACTTTGGCCCAACTTAACCTCTCAGTTTTCTTCTTTATAGAACAGGGGATAATAATAGCACCTACCTCACAGGACTGTCTAAAGATTCAATGAACTAATAGTTGTAAGGCAGTTGGAACAATGTCCAATGCATTAATAGTGTGATTTAAGTATCAGCTATCATCATCATCATCATCATCATCGTCATCATCATCATCAGACTGTAATAATACTAAGTGATCCTAACAGCATGGACAATCTAACTACCACCATCACAGACCCTACTATGTGACAAGTGCTGTGCTAGGTCTTTTATGTACAGATCATCTCATTCACTCTTTGGTCACCCTAAGACGTAAAGAGTTTATAAACCCACTTAAGAGAGGAGAAACTGTGATTTATAGAGGTTAAATAACTTGCTCAGTGTCCCTCAGGAACTAGTAGAAGTGAGAGAATTCATACCTAGGACTGCCCAGGCCTGCACTCTCTATATCGCATTATGAACCACAGCATCTCACTCACACGAAGTTCTTAATAAATGCCTGTTGATAGTGAAGATTATGATAACCCAGACCTATATCAAAGTACAGTCTCCATCAAATACTTGTTTACTTTTTAGGAGGCTGACACGGGAGGAAAATAAAAATAGCAGCCAAAAGCCATTTCAAAAAGACAAACTGTGAGGTCAATTTCTATGAATATACTTTTTGCCAAAGAAATGATTATATAAAATATAAAAGTCTCTTTCACACTGAACAGGACAAGGTTCTCAAGGCAACATCCACACTTTGGAAAAAGGATTTAAAAAGTCACAGCTGCGCATGAAGCCGCATACCCTCTACTTCACAGCAGAGAGGAACACAAAAAGAAGATTCTGGGAAGCAGTTACTCTGCAGCGACGAGAAAACCTGCTTGGGCATTCCAATGATGTATTTACTGCAGTAATACCATGTCACCGAATGGCCTAGGAACAAAATATTGCTTTGGGCACTTTGGGAGGGTTCCAAGTTGTAATACCCAGGCAGGATTTTTATGGGATTTTGTAAACCTGAGGCAAACATCTCAGCACATAAGTTTCAAAGAAAATCTATAGAATCTGTTGGTTGGTGGCTACACGCTCAGAGCGGCTTCCTTGATCCCTTTAACCCCTGACTGAAACATAAAAGGTTTTAGAATGCAATTCTTTAACAGCTGCAAGCTAGCTGAAAGCTGAAATCCAATGGAAAGCAAGTGCCTGCCAAAGTCCAAGGAGAGGGAAGACACACTGTCGCCTCTATTGCTCTGTGTCTTCTTTCTAGAGACCCATGGGAGAAACTTCTTTCAGATCCTGGTATCAGGAAAAGCTGTACTTCCCTGGAGCAAGGGCTTGCTTTTGTATCTTTAGAAAGTTTAACATAAATCTTGTAACTAGCTCCTATCACGTCCCTTTCTCCTTTGCCCATCAGGAAGCTCAGCACTAAATGTTCACATGACTATAATGACCTGGACATGCATTTCTCTGCCAGGTCCTCCTACTGGGGACTCGTAAACTTGTCGTTTAATCTTTATGTTTCTTTTCCTCTCACGTAGTTTATTGGTTCGTGTATATATATATATATATATATATATATATATTTTTTTTTTTTTTTTTTTTTTTTGAGACGGAGTCTCACTCTGTCACCCAGGCTGGAGTGCAGTGGCGTAATCTCGGCTCACTGCAAGCTCCGCCTCCCGGGTTCACGCTATTCTCCTGCCTCAGCCTCCCAAGTAGCTGGGACTAAAGGTGCCCGCCACCATGCCTGGCTAATTTCTTGTATTTTTTAGTAGAGACGGGGTTTCACCATGTTAGCCAGGATGGTCTCAATCTCCTGACCTCGTGATCCACCCGTCTTGGCCTCCCAAAGTGCTAGGATTACAGGCGTGAGCCACCGTGCCCAGCCTCGTATGTATATTTTTTTTAAGAGGTGGGGTCTTGCTATATTGCCCAGGCTGGAGTGCAGCGGCTGTTCACAGGTGCGACCCCATTATGGATCAGCACAGACGTTTTGACCTGCACGTTTCCAACATGGGCCAGTTTACCCCTCCTTAGGCAACCTGGTGGTTACCCACTCCCGGGAGCTCACCATATTGATGCTGAACTTAGTGTGGACATCTGACCAGCATAGCGCTGATCTAGGCTGTAGCCCAGAAATCCTGGGCTCAAACAACCCTCCCATATCAGCCTCCTGAGGAACTGGGACCACAGGCACACACCACTGCACTCAGTGGTTTGTGTATTTTAAAATCTATTATAATAATTCCAAATATTTTTGGGATCAAGGTAGGATATAAATAATTAACCTATCATTATCATTGCTGACCATAAGAACAAGTTTGAGAATTACCTGTGCAAGGAAAAATGACAGAGTCAAAGTCTGAACACTTTCATGGTTATGTCTTCATGTCAACTGTTTTCCATTCACCAATTTAAAGAGCTGCTTTAATCTGAAAGAGCTTCTTGTAGCCAGAAAAAAGCTAAGTGTGAGCAGTAAGAGGAAAGGCTAGGTTTGAGCAGAACATCCCTGGTGTTTGTGCCCTGAGAGGGAATAACGCTGCCAGCTATGCATCCTTGGGAAGGAATGTAATCTCATCTGTAAAATAGGGATAACAGAGCTTCCCTCAGAAGGTTGCTGTGAGGATTAAATGAGACAATCCAGGACTTCCCTTAGCGAAGTGCTCGGTCAATGAGAGCTGCTATTATTGCAAATACAGACTGAAACAGAAACCACTGCGATAAGGTTTAGGTAGATCCCTAGCCTATGAATCACAACAGGCTCATAGCCTTACCAGGGAGGGCACACCGGAGCAGGGAATGCTGGCATCAAAGCGAAAGTCTGTGCTCTTTCCCTCGTGTGTCCAAAGTAGGGGTGCAGGGTGCATATCTATTTAAACGAGCTTGCTTTTAAGCTGCAGACGGCATTTAAGATTAGAGACTTGCTCAGCAGCCAGGATTCCTACAGTTCCCTAGTCTCTCAGATCCTACAAATATAGTCTAAAAATGACGAGTAAATGTCAGAACCCACAGAATAAACCACGGCAGCACAGATATCAAAGGACATGTGACGCTGGGTCTGAGCTCACATGTCCACCCCACACAGCCTTGGCTTCTTCCACACTGACCTTCCATGGTCCACGTGGGTTCCTCAGTGCCTCCTGGCCTCTGCACGTGCCACTCCCTCTTCCTTCTTCTTCACCTAGCTCTGAGTCCTCCTTCAAGACAACCTGGTTCAGCTGTTTCCACCTCAGGGAAGGGGAAGGTGGGGCTACCTGTCCCCTTCTCTGTGTTCCCACACAGCGCCTTGTTCCTACTTTGGTAGGAGCACTCACTGGGCTCTTCTATAACTTGTCAGCTCAAGCTGTCTTGCTGCCTCCCCCAGCCTCAAGGCAGGGATGAGTCATCTCTGTGCTTGGTGCATTGTTGATGCTCAAAAAATGTTCATTAGATGGATGTTTGGATGGTAGTGTAGCATCACATGTCCTTTGATATCTGTGCGATCATGGTTTGTTCTGTGGGTTCTGACATTTACTCGTCATTTTTAGTCAATATTTGTAGGACCGGAGAGACTGGGGAACTGTGAATCCTGGCTGCCGAGCAAGTCTCTAATCTTAAATGCTGCCTATAGCTTAAAAGCAAGCTTGTTCAAGGGGGAGCTGAGGCTGAGAAGCTTGGCCCAGACTGTTGGTCAAGATTTGGATTTTCTCTCATAACCAACAGATGCTAACAGAGCAGGAAAGTGACACAATCAGCTTTATATTTTGGTGAGATTCTTCTGGTGGCACTGCTGACAATGGGCTGGAGACTTATGGCAGGAAGACCCATTCCAGGAGGATCGTGCCAAGCCTTGACTATTCTATGACAGGGGCTGACTGAATCTGCGTTCCTCACTGAGCCAAAGCCACCACGCTGACGCTGTCCGTATCAGAGCTCGGACCCAACATCAGCTATTCTAAAATGTCTGCATTTAGTGTCAGCTCCATCGCTTATAACTCTTCCTCTAGGGGCAACTATAATCATTTTCTGCTTGATCTTAATATAAGCACTGAACTATACTCAAGTGACAACCGCTGTAGCTTATACCCCCTCTGAGGCTCAGATTGGATAATCTGGAATTTAAATAATAAAAAAGGAACAAGCTGACATGACAATAAGGTCACACTTTAGCCTCTTCTGAGCCAATACACCATTTGCGCTCTGTGAAACAGCTGAATATAATCAAATTAAATACAATTCCTATTACAAAAGAAGAAAGACCAAGGCTGTTCCAATAAACCAATTCTCCTGCCTAGTTAAACTGCAAAACCTTCAGGAAAGGTTTTGAAAGCATGACCCATCAGTTCTAATTTTTAAAACTTATCCTTTCAGTCAACACTAGAAAAAGGCCCATTCCAACTTTTATCTTTGCTACAAAGTGCTGTTATCTTGGCTTGATGTCAGGAGCTCTATCTCTCTTTCTGCTGACAAGCAGAGACGAGAAAGATAAGATTGGAAACGAATCTCACTTCTCTGAGTAAATAAATAATCAATACTCATCTAAATGTAAATGAGAAGGTAGCCCCCTCTGATAACAGCACTCTTATCAGAGAGCCAATTTTCTTCAGACATTCGGCCTCAACCAAATCACCATCATTCAGCCCCAGCCTAATGGCAAAAAATCGTAACTAAATTGAACCGATCACCAGAGATCAACTAAGTTCGGCCCTGGTCACTTCAGGTTCAAATGTTTGGGAATGCAATTTTGCCCCCATTAACTTTCAATAGCAATGAAGAACAGACTGGTCAAGGGGGCAGTCGGTGCAATAAACAAAGCCCAGCAAGGGGGCCGGCCAGAAGATGAGGGGGAGTGGGCTTCAGTGTTTAAACAACAGTGCCATCATGGAAGCAAGCCCCAAAACTGTGAAGGGAAGGCCGCTTCTGTGGGCTGAGTAGAGGGCATTCTTTCCTCTATCTAAGGCTTGGCTGAAACTGAGAAGACATTTAATTTGGCGAATGATGATGATGATTAAAGTTTATTAAAACAAATACAAAGAAAAAAGAGATATTAAAAAGCTACTGTAGCTAAAAATAACCTAAGGTTCAAATGATCAATTTCCTCCAACTAATTTGTCTCAGACTTACATCTGACCCAGCAGTGCCGCACTGACCTGATTTTACTGAAAGAAGACACCGTCTACAAGACAAATCACTTTCAAACCACTGCACTGGGGTTTCCATTTCTTTGCTGCAAGACTCAATTCACTGCTGATGAGAGTATTGGGGAAATTATGACCATTATTGATAGGACAGCAAAACCACTTTCACACAGCAGTCTTCAAGTCGACAGAAAGCTTGCACTAGACCATTAATGAAGGTGTCAGCTAAAACCAGAAATTAAAGACAAAGACTGGAAGAGGCCTAATTTTTAGAGCATGTTAAGGACACCAGACACACAGAAGCAGCAGCCATTCATCCTCTTAAGAGTAACAGAGCCTAAATAAGGATGAGCAGCGGAAAGGGCTACTCTACTTATGATTAGGAAAAGAAAATGCTTTTTTTCTTGCCTGGCCTTGGAGTTCCAAGGCCATAGGCTCTCAATATTATCAGCTCACAATCTTCATCAGCCAAATGAGGAGATGTTTGGTGTGAGACAGAACTACCCAGTGTTTTACAATCTCTATTGCTGCTGTGAGCATCTAATCCTAGACGGCAGATATGTGGCATTGGAGTGTGGGTTCTGGAGTCAAAAAGACTTGGATTGAAATCCTGGCTCTTTTACAAGTTATGCGACCCTGGGCAAGTTAGTGGATCTAAACCTTCATGGAGTAATTCCACAGATTATGTGTAACACAATGCCTAGCACATAAGTACTTAATAAATGTCAGTTATATTGCTACACAAATTTGGCAAAATCATCAACTTGCCCTTTTTGAAAACAAGTCAAATATTGCTTCATTCCTGGACTATAATAACAGCATCAGCAACTGACATGGAGGACTTTCCTGGCCCTTAACAACGTGCTTTCCACGCATTTGCTTTCTGCATCTTCATAAAACTCTATGCAGTAGGCCCTACAATAATCCCCACTTTACAGAGGAGGAAAATAAACCATGGAGTGGTTAAGTCATGTACCCACGGTGAGGCCAGGACGAGAATGCAAGTTTTTCCAATTCCAAAGCCTGTGCTCTTCACCACTCTGCTCTGCTGTATCCCATAAAGAACAGTATAGGTTTTGATCTTTGGGTTAAAAAAAGAATTGTAAGGTTTAGATGATTTATCAGTTCAGAAAGGAGTAAAGATGCTGTGTGGGAGACCAGGCAGCAGGGAAGAGAGTAGGAAGTTGATCTTGAGGGGGTCAAAACTGAGAGTCCATCAACCCTCACAGCAGGCGTGTCACATGAACACCAGCTGCCTGCCCTGATTTTTCCAGGGTTGGTGTGGGGGTTCTTTTTCTAAGTTAAGTGATTTACAGACTTACTGCCTCAATCCACAGTTCTGAAAGTGTGATTTCTTTAGGGTTTAACTATACCCATTTCTAGTCTTGTTACAACTTTTTTATTGTGATAGAAAACATTTACTGGAAATATGTTACTGCTATTACCAAGTCATAAAATAAAAAGAAAAACAGTTTACGTATTGCCATCATTTCCAATCATCAATCAGAAAGTGCCAAGAGGAGGAAAGGAAAGGGCGTACGGCCGAATTTCCTTCTTTGTGTGGGAGAAAATGTAGGAGCATCATAATTCTTTAGAACAAATTTATTCTTGAATACCTAGCCTCACGAATGGGCTCCGGGGAGGAGCAGGGAGGCATCCGTTTGGCATATCCCCTCCTCTCTGCAGGCCTGCCTGAATCCCTGTTAGAATTAAGAGCTCTTTCATCCCACCTTCCTTGGGACCTTGCTTTTCTCAGTGCACCGAGCATGCTGCATTAGAAGTACTTTTGTCTATTTGTCATTCCCCCCACCTAGCCAGCATCAGGGCACTCTTTGAAGATGGGGTGGGGGGCTTTCAAAAAAACTCAACTCTGTCTTCCCAGGGCTTCAGCATAGCAAAAGGCTCTTTGTTGGTGCTTAATAATCTTTGTTAAATAGAATGCCTTCCACAAGGTGGCATTGAAAACTGAACTCAACAATGTACTTCTTCTAGCTAATATTCCTATCCTAAGAAATATTAGCCCAAGTATACAATGATGTATGTTCAAAGATGTTCATTAAAGTACTGTTTTAATACAAAAAATTTCATACAACCTAAATATTTACCAGCAGGAAACTATTAAATAAATTATGGTATATCTATACACTGGGCTGTCATATGGTTGTTATAAGAACAAGCTAAGTTGGTTGGGTGCAGTGGCTCACATTACATCTGTAATCCCATACTACATCTGTAATCCCACGTTACATCTGTAATCCCAACACTTTGGGAGGTGCAAGTGTGAAGATCACTTGAGAGTGGGAGCTCCAGACCAGTGAAACCTCATCGCTACAAAAAATTAAAAAAAAAAAAAAATTAGCTGGTTGTGGTGGTGTGGAGCTGTAGTGTCAGCTACTTGGGAGGCTGAGGCAGAAGGACTGCTTAAACCCAGGAGTTCAAGGTTACCGTGAGCTATGATGGTGCCACTGCACTCCAGCCTGGGTAACAGAGCAAGACCATCTCTAAAATAAAATAAAGCTAAGTTAATAAGACATGGGAAGAATTCTATCATACATTATTAAATTTATAAGATATAGAATGTACAGAGTAGGCTACATGTTAGTAAAGTAAAACCCCAATTACATAGGTGCACTGATATGTGGATTTGTGAAACACACAGCACAATCTGGAGGGTCATGAACCAAACCATTCTCACAGCCGTTCTTTTACCTGTAGTAACCTGCGTGGTAGAGGAAGGTATAGCAGCAAAGAAGATGGCTTTGGATTTTTACTTTATAGATTCCTATCATGTTTGGGTTTTTGACAGTAGATGATTATAAGTATTACATTTATTTTAAAAAATCAATTTTAAAAAATGAGGTGGAAAAATCTCAGAGATTATTCCAGCTAGACCAGACTAGGGAAGACTGTGGCCCCTGGAACCTCCTTGAGTCTCCTCTCACACCATCTGGCTCCTCACACATCATGTAGGCTCAGTGGCTCTGGAGACAGACCTAAACAGTTGAGGAGCCAGGAACTAAATTGGGATACAGCCTGTTCAAGGGTTCCTGAGGTCCATAGGCAAGCTACAGGTAGACCACAGAAGCTTCCAGTGCTGCTAAAGCGGCTGAGCAGGCAAAGGTGAAGCAGACCGACTGGAGCATCTGGGGCCAGACTACAAAGACTGTTTACAGCTGGGTGCGGTTGCTCGTGCCTGTAATCCCGGCACTTTGGGAGGTCAAGGTGGGGAGGATTGCTTGACGCCAGGAGTTCAAGAACAGCCTGAGCAACATAGTAAGATCCCGTCTCTACAGAAAATAAAAATTAGCCTGGTATGGTAGCACACACTTGTCTTAGCTGCTTGGAAGGCTGAGGTGGGAGGACTGCTTGAGCCTAGGAGATCAAGGCTGTAGTGAGCTATGATCACACAACTGTGCTCCATCCTGGATGACAAAGCAAGACCTTGTCTAATATATATATATAATTTAAAAAATTAATAACAAAAACTGTTTACAAAGGCAGGCCACAACTGCAGACCAAGGGCCAGATCCCATTCGCTCCTGTTATCACCACTGCCTGATAACTATGCCTGTCCCAACCTCCTCATGGATTCTACCCAGAGCCACAGAAAACAAAGGTGTCCCATAATGTCTCTGGTCTTCCTCTGGGGCAGTTCTGAAGCCTCTACGCAGGCTTTGAGATAAGTCGTGGTCAGGAGTCCATCCCTACAGCCTGTGGGTAGAGAAAACGTCTGGATTTGATCCCTGCCTGAGCTTAATAAAGTGTGTATCTAGGGAATGTTCTGCAAACTCTGCAGACCCCAGCACATTTGAGACAGTATGATGTAACGCTTATAAGCCAGACTCCTTGGGTGTGAAGTCCTAGCTCCACCACTCACACGTTATGTAATCCTGGGTAAGTTACTTAGCCTTTCTGTGCATTACTTTCCCATCTGTAAAAATGGGCATCTATATCTTAGAGTTGTTGCAAGGATTCATTGAGTTAATACAGGTAAGATGTGTAAGTAGAAAGGATGCCTGGCCCATGGTTTTCACAAAGTCTGTAGCTTTAGCTGCATTGTGCCTGTGCCTGGGTTGCTGCTTCTGCTTTCTAAGCAGCACTCGGAAAGAGAAGGGTCTCTAGTTCTCTAGCAGGGGCTGAAACCTCCAGGTCAGCCTTACTGGCCTCATCTTCCTCGTCTCTAATGATAAAGTAATCCAGAAATATCCTCCAAACCATGCCGTTTCAACCGTCTGTGCCTTTGCTCACACTAGTCCCTCAGTTTGGAACAATCTTCCCTCTACTTCACTTCTTTAGTCTATGTTTTTTCCCACTCAAGGAATCAAAACTCTGCTTAGATGCCACTGTCTCTGGACTTCTTCGTGCAACCCACACTACAAAGACCTCTTGTACTACATATACGCAAGTTGAGAATGGAAAGCACATTTCAGCGTCCCTACATTCCTAGGACAGCATCAGCATACAGGTATGTTTAGTGATTATCTGGTGATGAAACAAGCCCAGCCTGCTTAGCTACCATCCTACCTCTTCCTCCAAAGTAGACTTGGAGTTCCACCTCCATCTGACTCCAAATGCCTCCACTGTTTGGAGATTCCCATAAGTGTCCCAACTCTGACTGGGCTTCCTAGGGATGGATGGAACTAGTATGGATCTAGCTGACTCACCTGGACATTGGCTGGAGAATGGAAGACCATCATTGACAGGGTCCAATCCCTCATCCTGATCAGTCTGGTTCTCTTACCCAGGTCCATCTTCAGTAGCCACCTATTCCAACATGTATTCTACCAAAGTTATCTGAGCCACAACACACAGGCCTAAGTGGAGCACTCTCAACATCAGAACAAGAAGAGGTAACACATGCACAACCAAAAACTCCAAAACTTGCAGAAGGTTGGGAGCCACTGGACAGGAGCCTCGTATACGCTGTTGTAGGCAGAGTGTGTGTTAGAAGGTACAGACCCTTCACTACCATGAGGAGTGCTAATACTCTACACCCTGTCACTATGCAGCCAGCAGGAATGTACTTCTCTTTGGAGAAAGGAGGTCCCATATTATTTGTAAAAAAGGAAATTTTTTTTTCCTCCTTGAAATCCAGATATCACTTGTTAGAGAGGTTGGAAACCTTTACCACTGTCCCTAAGAATCCAATTTTTCAATCCAATCTGTTTCTCTTGAGTCACTGTGACAATACCAAATTTTACATACAGTTATCTGTTGCTCTGTAAAGAAATACAGATGGTTTTGTGGAAATAAACAGTCATTTATTTTAAACAATTGTAAAACAGTTTATGGAAACCAGTGGGATAATGCATTCAAATAAATGCCAAAACTGGTTGATGGGGATCCAGGGTGCTAAATCACACTGCGGAGGAATTTAGCTGTTGGGAACAGACAGTAATTCCAGAGTGACAGAATTTCCCGTGATGGCAAAGGGTTCTGACATCCAGTCCAGTACTCAAAACCCACAGCAGTTCAAACCCATTTTCCTTAACACAGCCTTGACAGCCAGTGAAATTAGTGAATTTAGTCACAAGCACCTAAGGACAAAAAACAGAAGAAACAAAAATGAGACTTCATTTGTCTTCAGCCTTCTCTGAGCTATATAAAAGTGGTGACTCCAACCTGAGTCAGTGGAGAGCAAGCTTAGAGCCAACTGTTTTCAGTCAGCAGACTTTGTTATGATATACTGGAATCTGAAGACTTTCATTCAAATCTGCTTATGTCAGAGGCTTGGGTAAACCACTTCCTCCCTGAACTTCAGTCTCTTTCTCTGTTAAATGAGGATAATACAGTAGTTGTATGTACTTGACAGGATTTTGAGCAGATTCAGTGAGGCACCAGGATTATTCTTTGGCTAGCTTGATGCCAGTGGCCCTGGTGGAAGGGGCTCTAGCTCTGGGTGGGTCAAAAGGCTACAGGGCCTCTTTAGGGACTTCTACCAACTCTTCAGGGAAGCAACACTGCCAGTGAATGGTTGGACCAGCCTTGCAGGAAGAAAGAGAACTCTAAGCCCTTTTTTGCTTCTAATTTTACAGGACAATCAACTATAAACTTACTACCCTTCCATTCTCAAACCAGCTTTTTTTCATTGTAACTGGGCTTCCAATGATGACACCACGATCCACCCAATGAATTAAATCAGTTCGTCCATCAAACTGTACTAAACTCCTACCACGTGCCATGTCATGAGCTAGACACTGTAGATATGAAGATGAACAAGACTCTGAATCTGGCCTCTAAGGACATGGCATAGTGAACACGGCACTCTCAAGTTTGGAATACTTCTTAGCCTTCCCCCTTGTTGTTGACATTAAATTGGCTCCCAAGTTCTGCAGACTCTACCCACTTAATACGTCTCCCTTGCATTCCTTCTCACTCAGGCCGCAGTAATGGTTTCCCAACCTTCTTCTGGCCTCCAGCCAACCACTCTTCACCCTATTGTTAGAGTGCTCTCCAGAGCCAAATTCTGGTAGATTCAAGGTATCACTTTCATACAATCCTTTCACAACTTCCTTGCAGGCTACTAGTTTAGATGCAAATTCCTTACCCCACTCGCAAGGCTTTCTATCCATCCTAATTTCTTGTCCATCTGTGTCTTCTATGACCCAAACTAGACTCACTGTTCAGTGCATATATGTCCTGGTTTCCTACCTCCATGTCACTGCTGCGCCCTTCCCTTCACCCAGACTGACTCCTTCAGCTTGTCAAAATCACATCCCTCCTTTTTGATTATCCCCTAAGTCTTATCTTTTCTCCTTCTGACCCCATGATATCAGGCCCAACCAGAGTCCCAGACCGGCCTCCTTCCTTTCCCCACAATAGGGAAAGTTGCACTAGTTAATGTCTGCAGGCTCCGCTTGAAGGCAATAGGATTTCTACAATCCCCAGCCAACCAAAAACAGGGCTTCCTTTTTAAAAAACTCTAGCCTTGGCCTTTACATCTCATTCAGGTAACTGTCCTTGCTCCTGGCCCAATCCCACCCAGAACCCTGCCCTCAGGCCTGGTGCCATGCTAGGTTCTCAGTGTGCTTCTCTGAAAATCCTGCCCTGCCCTCTGATGCTGCCTGCCCGCCTGGATTTCCTTGTGCATAAATCATACATTTAATTTATCTGAATTCAACCATACTTGCGAGGTAGAAAAAGAGGGAAAAAAAGAGGGAGAGACCTGACCAAGAGCACAATTTAAGCAGATGGGAGAATTCCACTTGCCATGACTCTCAGTGATCCAATGGGCCCCAAGAGTGGGAATATGAGGCAGGAGTCCAGAAATCATCTTTGCAACTATGGAACCTTGTAAATGTGTGATAAGTGACTAACTGCATCAAATGGGTGGATGATAGTGTCTCAGTCTTTCTAGACCAAGTTTGATTTTAGCATTTAAAAATGTGTACTTTTAGCTGTTATGATGCTAGAGAAAAAAGCTGTGTGAATTTAATGAGAAAAATTACATTGCCTCTGATGGGCATTTTTAAAGAGATTTTTCTTTCCTACAGGTAATTTTGACAATGGGATTTTTACTCACCTGTTGCCTTTGTGATCTAACCCTGGATAAGCTGTGGCTCTTGATACGGCCACCCCCGGATGCTAAGCATCATCTTCTTCCCTGGTCCTTGCTGCCAGGACCTGCAGTTCCCCTGCTGTCCTTATGGCCCCCCACTGCTGATTGCCCATCTGCCCTGTTCCCTGCTGTGGGGGCCGGATCCTTCAGAGATTGGCTCCACCTGCCAACAGGGCTTCTCTCTGCCTGCCCCATCTTCCTTCTAATAACCATTGTGCCAACTGAGGTTGTGTTTCAAGTCAGAACACAAGCCTTGGTAAGTACTTATTTATTTATTTTTTTTTACGTAAGTAAAGAGGCCAGGCTTGAGGACTGGAACCTAGGAGCATAGATTTAGGTTGCCCTAAATACACTCCCAGCACTTTAATTACCACTACCCTGTCCAGCTTTATAACAGCCATTTAAGTTCTCGCCTCAGTACCTTCTACTAGGTTGGTAGGATCGTGATGGTGGGGTCAAGCACTACCACCAATTCATAAGACCTTTGGAAATTACTTAAGTGCTCTAAGCACTGGTTCCTTATCTCTAAGTGGGGAATGATGATAATTTCTAACTCATGTGGTTATTATACAGATTAAATGAGATAACACATGTAAAGCACTTAGTTTGGCACATAAGTGCTCAATAAATAGCAACTATTTCTTAATACATTAATACAATTTTGCACATTTTGCCATGTTCAACTCTCAAGCTTCTTATCTTAAAATGGTAAGAAGCTGAATTATATATCCTGTTTTATTTTAAGCCAATTGTGACTTACAACCGAAGATGTTGCTTCTCTTTGTGCTACAAATAAAACAAAAAGGTAAAAGCAATGGGAAAAATGGCAGAAGAGGAGACGTGGCTGTCAGCCATTTTCCTTTCTCAGAGTTTTCTTTCTTGTTAGATCTATTATCTGGGAGCTGGGCTGCCCTGCTGGCTTTCCATTTGCCTTGCTAATAACAGTATATCCAGCAGCTTCCACTGCAGTTCCTGTCTCCTTCAGCTGACTCCCAGGCCAATCAGCATTTCCTTTCTGCTAATGTCAGATGTTCCCTGGGAAGTCCTGCTGAAAAGAAAATTTATGACTAAAGTTTCTCCAGCTTTTAACGCTTCTGCATATCCTGCTCCAGATGCGGGGTGCTCCAGAGGAAGGCTAGGTCATTCCTACATGTGCACTCCTATGTTCTTGCTGATGCTCTGCTGCTCTGACAAGGGGCCTCGGACCCCTGGAAAAGCCCAAATGAGCAGCTGGGCAGACAGATGCATACATTCTGGGCTGTACCTAATATGTGGACTCAATTTGAGCTGGGTTCCTTAGCAGCTAGAGTCTCTTTTGAACTATAACTCAAAAGCAGTCATATTCATACAAAAAGAGCATTAGATCACAAAATTCTGAGTCTGACTAGGTTTCATGACTGAAACTGAAAGGAGGGGACAGGACTAACATTTACTGAGTGATAAGATAATAACAGCAAAGACTTACTGGGTCCTTGGTGCTTTGCAAGGATCTCTGCTTAATTCTCACAATAATGCTATAAAGAATACATTATTATTATTTTCATTCATAAACGAGGAAAATGAAGTTCAAACAGGTTAAGAAACTTATCAGAGAGCTAGAAAAAGTAACAGGGGGCGGCCAGGCATGGTGGCTCACGCCTGTAATCACAGCCCTTTGGGAGGCTGAGGTGGGCAGATCACCTGAGGTCGGGGGTTCAAGACCAGCCTGACCAACATGGAGAAATTCCGTCTCTACTAAAAATACAAAATTAGCCAGGCGCGGTGGCACATGCCTGTAATCCCAGCTACTTGGGAGGCTGAGGCAGGAGAATCGCTTGAACCCGGGAGGCGAAGGTTGTGGTGAGCTGAGATTGTGCCATTGCACTCCAGCCTGGGCAACAAGAGCAAAACTCCATCTCAAACAAAACAAAAAAACAAAAAAAAAAAAGGAAAAGTAACAGGAGCAGGGGTGGAACCAGGTAGGTCTTCTAGAACCCAGGTCTTAACTAAGCTCCACAGTTAAGGCTATCAACCAGAAGACTATGATCTGGTTGGAACCTTATTTTATTGAAGAGGAGACTAAAGCAAGGAGCTCAAAGACAGAGAATGACCAGTTTTAAGCCAATAGAGGAAGCATGATCTTCCGATCCGCAACAGCCACCTCCTGAAATAAATCCTCCAAGGGTCCCAGAAGAGGAGAATGCACTGACGTAGGCGTTCAGGAGACAATGGGGTGGTACTCCACAATCTCTTCAGCGGAACAGAGAACAATGGCTGTCTGCCGAGATTCAGGCTTGCTGGCAAAGGTGGCAGTGGTGCAGCAGCCACTGCCAGGCCCTTACATACCTTACGTTCTTGGCACAGAAGGGTCTCATCACAGGGTTTACATTTTAAGTAAGTTCAAGCCTTTGGGGATGTCTGCATGCTGGCTCCATGGACTTTCCTATGACCTCTTCTGTACCTCTCCACAGAAGTTAGATGATGTACTTAACCAGATCAGCAAATCCAGTAAACTAATTTTTGTCCCAATTTAAAAGGAAGTAAGAATGTCAAAATGTACATGTGACAGCTGTTTGGGACTCTAATGTTATGGAAAAGCAGCTGTTTTCATTTATATTTGAGATATTAGTCATCCTTCGAATGGGACAGAGTATCCAGCTAATAGCTTAGGCTTTAACCTACGGAAAATATGGGTCACAGAGACAAAGTGTTGGCGGAATCACAATACACTGACTATACTCATATAACATTTTGGTCTTAAAAAATTTGAAAACTTTTGTAATAAGAAACAACTATTTAATAATGATGTTCTCAGAGAAATCTGACATCCAACATGATGAAATGAATGGTTTGCTTTTAGGAGAAAGGGCGTTTTCAAGTAGACAAAGTCCACATAAGTAAGGAAAGAAAGATCCTTCTACGCTCCAGAAGTTGAAAGTAGGCTGTTTTCTTTTAACAAAATTTAAAAATTAACTTCAATCAAAGTAGCATACATATAGTTTTTTTTTCTTTTTTTCTTTTTTTTTTTTGAGAGTCTTGCTCTGTCACCCAGGCTGGAGTGCAGTGGTGCGATCTCAGCTCACTGCAACCTCTGCCTCCAGGATTCAAGCGTTTCTCCTGCCTCAGCCTCCCGAGTAGCTGGGACTACAGGCATGTGCCACCACGCCCACCTAATTTTTTGTATTTTTAGTAGAGGTAGGGTTTCACCGTGTTAGCCAGGATGGTCTCGATCTCCTGACCTCGTGATCTGCCCGCCTCGGCCTCCCAAAATGCTGGGATTCATACATATAGCTTTTTTTTTTTTTTTTTTTTTTGGGATGTAGTCTCACTCTGTCGCCCAGGCTGGAGTACAGTGGCGTGATCTTGGCTCACTGCAAGCTCTGCTCGCCCCCAGGTTTAAGCAATTCTCTGCCTCAGCCTCCAAAGTAGCTGGGACTACAGGCGCGTGCCACTACACCCGGCTAATTTTTTGTATTTTTAGTAGAGATGGAGTTTCACCATCTTGGCCAGGCTGGTCTTGAACTGCTGACCCTCATGATCCACCCGCTTCGGCCTCCCAAAGTGCTGGGATTACAGGCGTGAGCCACCGCGCCCAGGCCTCACACATATAGTTTTAAGAGTAAATAATGCTGTTAAGTCCTATGATGAAAAAGAGTAATTCCCTGTCCCATTCTTGAGTCCCTCCTTATGGGCAATTTGTTTAAGTATTTTTGTATGTGTGATTTCTGGTACTCACCTTCCTATTTTTATTAACATTCCCATTCAATTACTTAAATAAGTTATTATAAATATCAGACAATATCTATTAACTTACATTAGAGAAAATGAGGACTTAGGCTGTGCGCTCTCTCTCTTTCCCACACATCCTTTGGAAAGTGAGTTTGCTTTTCTTTTTTTTCTTTTTCTGCAATACAGTAGCTTCCTACAGTAACTTCCTCCTGCTGGGCACCCTTACGTGACTATCAATGTTTAAAATGTCTGCTTTTGGTATACTCCTCTGGCTCCCCAAGGACTCAGAAGAGATCCATATCATTACAGGAATCTGGGTGGCAACACTAATTTCAACGGATGTGCATCGCCTTTCATTTTAAACACATTTACATTTTCATTTGATGATGTAATTCTCCAAGGGAGTTTAATCTCTGATAACCAAAGTACAGTGAATCCACTCCTAAACAGAAAGTGGTGGCCTCAGTTATGGGCTGGCTGAGAGACACGCAGCTACGAGCTGTGGACTGGTTTTCACTACATCTTAGTTCATTCCACAAATGTGCTAACCACCAACCCTGGGCCAGCTGCTATGCTGGTAAACCATAAGGAACCTACCTCTCCAAAAGGAGCTTTCACTGTACTCAAGGAAAAGGGCAGGGGGGCTCTCATTCTCTTCTTTTGCAAGGTGCTTACCAGCAGCTGGCAAGATCAGTGTATTAGGACCTTACTGGAGACAGGGCCATAGTGCCTCTGCCACAAGCCTAAGTGGCTGAGGGATACTGATCTCTGGAGAGGATTAGTGTCCCTTCCCAGCTTCCAAGGCTGGAACATAGCCTGTTTCCCTTGATGGCCACTGTTGATGGAGTCATTTACTGCTCATGAATTTATCCAGCCCTTTCTGCCCTGTCCACTTCTCCCTGCCTGCATCAAGGAGGGGCGCTGGTAGCCCAATTAGGAGATGCGTGGAAACGAGTGGAAAGAATGAAGTTATGCCTGAGCCTGGGAGCCAGAGAGACTCCCTCTAGGAGGGGAACTCCCAAACCTGAGGACTCAAGGAAGTCTTTTCTGTTAGAAAATGGAAGGACCACCAGGCACGGTGACTCATGCCTGTAATCCCAGCACTTTGGGAGGCCGAGGCAGGTGGATCACGAGGTCAGGAGTTCGAGACCAGCCTGGCCAAGATGGTGAAACCCCGTCTCTACTAAAAATACAAAAATTAGCCGGGCGTGGTGGCACATGCCTGTGGTGCCAGCTACTTGGGAGGCTGAGGCAGGAGAATCGCCTGAACCCAGGAGGCGGAGGCGGAGGTTGCAGTGAGCCGAGATCATGCCATTGCACTGTAGCCTGGGTGACAAGAGTGAGACTCCGTCTCAAAAAAAAAAAAAAAAAAAAGGAAGGACTAGCAGGGTGCAGTGGCTCATGCCTGTAATCCCGGCACTTTGGGAGATCAAGGCAAGTGGATTACTTGCGGTCAGGAGTTCGAGACCAGCCTGGCCAACACAGCGAAACCTCCTGTCTAAAAATACAACTAAAAATACAAAAATTGGCTGGGCGTGGTGGTGTGTGCCTGTAATCCCAGCTACTCGGGAGGTTGAAGCAGGAGAATCCCTTGAACCCGGAAGGTGGAGGTTGCAGTGGGCCAAGATTGCACCATTACACTCCAGCCTGGGCAAAAAGAGTGAAACCCTGTCTCCAAAAAAAAAAAAAAAAAAGAAAAGAAAAGAAAAGAAAATGGAAGGATGGAAGGACTAACGAAAGCCGGAGCAAGAATTCCTATCAAATGTGTTCTGTTGCTTTATTTATTGGCCATCTCCTCTATTAGAATGTTAGCTCTCTGAGATCACCAAACTGTCACCCTTATATCCTTATTCACTACCTGAAATGTAGCGAAGACTCTATAAATATTTATTGAATGATAAGTTAGGTTTCAGACACACTGTACCTGAGAGATCTGCATGACCCTCAGGGATTCTTAGACTTAAGTTACACGTTATCTTAATTCACATTGTTCTGCTATTAAATGCAGCGTGCCAAAAAGGAAAAAAGAAAAAGAAAAAAGGTGAAAAAGGGAAAGCTTAAGTTTTGCTATGATTTGATATTTCTGTGATTATGTGGTGACAGTTTCCAGGAAGATTGAGGAGTTCCAATAGACCACCTTGTATCTTTTGCAGCACTTGGGCTTTAATCACATCTTACTGACTTTCTGTTTGAAAAATTGGTTCGATGACACAGTAGAATCTACACACCTAGCTGCCTGCCATACTGTGATTAGTAGCTAGGTAACCAGAGAGGTAGATGCTGATACGTCCTCTCCCCAGATCTGCCTTATGGTGCTAATCCAATGCCATTTTCCTGATTTTAAGTCTTCTTTGTCTCAGGACATTATTGTCATGTAAGGCAGAAAAAGAAATGCCCTTACTGACTAGCTATTTTTCTTCTTTTCTTTATAATGCACTTAAATCTGTTGCAGATATGCAGCAGAAAGTGCCACTACTTGTAATTTACTCAAAAAGGAAGAACTATGCAAAATTACTATTGGAGTTGTTTAAAATGCCTCTTACATTGCTTATGGGAGTAAAACAGCTCCAGTATCAGGCCTCTGTAAGCAGCAGAACAGGAGTTGGGTGGTTCAGGTCCTTGGTTTCCTGTGGTGGGGTAACTCTACTAAAGCAAGGGTTTTTTCATAGAAAGTAGCTAAAATCAATCTTGGCAGAGAAGAATTTTCCTTACAGCTACTAATAGGATAAACACATCAATGGCCTGACTGAAGAAAGAGGGCCTTCTGCTTCCTCTGCAGCAGACTGAGACTCTTCATGGAGGCTGGAGAGATGTAATGGGCACATACAACACTCTAATCCTGTCTGTAATTATAGAATCATTTTCATTTTCAAAATCACAAGGATATTTAAGTACACTTCCTCTTTTAAATGTTTTCTGAGAAACAGCAACAGGGTCTGTGAGCTACTAAACTGTGAACACAAAGACTTTCAAAACTTACTTATAAATATGTTTGTTACAGGCAATTACAGTTTGTTCACATTATCTCCAGAATCTTTGGCATAGGAAATTAAATTTGCAGACATAAGCTATCTGATAAATAAGCCTTGTGACCATCCCTATAGATACACGGTATGGTTCACTTATTAGTAAAAAAAATCATTTGAGTTGACTCTCTGGGTCTAGTTTTCTCCTTCTTCAAAATAAAGTGTGCTTCCAGCAGATTCTAATTCAAACACAATTCAAAGGCTCATTCTATCACAAGGTAAAAGCTTTCTACAGACTTAATTCACTGGAAAACAAAAGGTGCAGGCAAAGGCCAAATCATATGGATAGAAAAGGAAGTAAACCAAAACCTAAAGAGAACGCAGGTTTTATGGCGTGCCTGGCATGATAGTGGCAATAGGGATGATGGCAGCTGATGTCCACTGAGCGCCTACTGTGGACTAAGTGTTTTATATGCATTCAGTTAAGACAACAACCCTGCAAAATAGGCATTATTACCTCTATTTACAGAAAAGACAACTGAGGTCAGAAGGGGCTGATGACTTCCCTAACTTCATAGCTTGTAAAAGGGACAGTTGGCCTGGGGACTGGGGTTGGTTTGGTTCCAAAGCCCATGCTGTTTCCACTGAGTCTTGCTGCCACCCCCAGCTGAAGCGGGGACATTTGGTCTCTCCAGAGAGAAAGGCAACAGCTTCCACTGAGCCGTGGGCCCCGTAACCTTATCCAGTAGGAGGAAGCACCACAGTGTCTAGCAGTACAACCTTTGGCCATTTGGCTTTGAGTCCTTACTCCCCTACTAGCTGTGCGACCTCAGCAAGTCCTGCAACCTCTCTGAGCTTTAGTTTTCTCATTTATAAAATGAACATGACAACTGATTCAAATAGTTGTTTTAAGGATTAAAGTGTAATGGAAAAGTGTCTGGCAGATCACCTGGCTAAGTTTGAGTATTAGTAAGTGGTGATTATTATACTTGTAACTGTATATGCAACTTAAAACCACAGATCAATGGGAGAAACTATGACCTCAAAGGTGTTATTTAACAGACCAGCTAATAACAATAAAATAACCTAGTGCTTTCTATGCTACAAGAATACATGTTTGTACATTAAGAAATTCATATTAGTATCAACAGTATCTAAATTATGTATTTTTAATTTTTGTGAGTGCTTTCCCATTTTATTATGAGTATTTTTAAACCACAGGAAAGTTGAAAGAACTGAACACTGAGAACCCATATACCCATCACCTAGACCTACAGTCAACATTTTACAATACTTCCTTGATCACATATCTATCAATCCATTTTTTAAAATGTATTTCAAATCAAAGAGGAGACATTACTACATTCACTCTGAACTACTTCAGCATACGTAGCATTAACTGAAGCTCAATATTTGTTTAAGATTCTCTTTTTACTTTTAGGTAAAATTTACATGCAATATACACACAAATTGTACAAATACAATTTGATAGTCTGACAAATGTACACACTTGGCAATTGCAGCTCCCGTCAATATATAGATTCCCGGTCAATATACAGATGATTAGCTTTACTCCAGAAAGTTCCCTCATCCACATTACATTTTAAGTGAGGAAGCTGTGGTGTACAGAAAAAAAACATTGGGCTCGAGAATCAAAGGGTCTGGGTTCAAATCTCACCTCTATTACTCATTAGAAACACATACAAGTGTGCACACACACACTCCATGTCCTCTCTTTCTCTCTATATTTATATATATCCTTGGTTTTCTACCATAAAAAAGAGATAATGCCCATCTCACAAGGTCTTTTGTAAAAGTTAAATACAAAAATACCTGGAACACAGTAAGTATTCAGTAGATGTAATCAAATTGGAATCATTACCTTGGTACTTTCTATCTTTCTCCCACCTCTCTCCAATCTGAGGATATTGTCTTCAAAAAGAAAAGTAAGGACACACACACAAAAAGCAGTTGCAAAAGAGATGAGGGGGAAAAAGGCATCTCTCTGCATAGGCAGTAATCTCCCAATTTATCCACTCTGACTTCAGCTAATTAAACATCTGTCTCAATGGTCTCCTTAGCAAATTAGTCATCCCCACTTTGTGACATTGATTGTTGGTTGCAGCCTTTTCCCCACTTGCTACCATTCCCAGAAACTTCTAGGAGTTTACTCACCAGGCACATGGCAAGGAATGATGCAGGGTCCCCATTAACCCCCTACAGTTGCCCTTGGTGCCACTGCTGTTCATAATGCTGCCAAGCGTGTCCTTAGATCTGCTGCCCCAAAATAAACCCGTTAAGGGGTAACAATGTTTTTGTCTGTATTTCTGACTTCCAGATTATGATGCATTTTCTAAGTGCTATGTACACGTACCAGACTAAAGTATTTAATAAATATTTAACTAAAAATCTGTTTTTTAAACTAGTGTTGATGACAAAGCAATCAGGTAACAGAAGTTCTCAAATAGGAGGTGGATTAAAGTCTGGTATATTATTAGACAGCTTTTTCTGAACGTATAAACAAAAGCTTTGCTGGTGCTCAAAGGGCCGGCAGGCAAACAAGTGAAGCTGTGTGGCTTGGATGCGTGATCCATTTCTCTACATGATGGGGGGTGTGTGCGCACACATGCCTGCTTTGGCAGGAAGTAGGGGGAGGTGAGGTGGGGATGAGCTGTATTCTAAACTATAGAGCACATCTTAAAAATGGTATTCTGAAATTAGGCTTTTTCTCAATCCTTTTTCCCATTAAAATAGTCGTGACTGACCAAAGAACTATCTTTTAGAAAGATAAAATGGCTAATAAATACATTTAAAAATACTAAACGACACTAAAGACCCAGAAATGCAAATTAAAATGAGATACTAGCTGCTAACCATCAATTTGGCAAAAACTAAAGACTGATAACATTCAGTGCTGGTAAGGAGCTGGTGAAAAGGGCATTCTCACATACTCTTGGAATGCCAAAGAATGGGCATAAACTTTTTTTTTTTGAGACAGAGTCTTACTCTGTCACCCACGCTAGAGTACAGTGGCACAATCTTGGCTCACTGCAATCTCTGCTTCCCAGGTTCAAGCGATTCTCCCTGCCTCAGCCTCCTGAGTACCTGGGATTACAGGCACCTGCCACCTAACTTGGTTAATTTTTGTATTTTTAGTAGAGACGAGGTTTCGCCATGTTGGCCAGGCTGGTCTCAAACTCAGCCTCAGGTGATCTGTCTGCCTTAGCCTCTCAAAGTGCTGGGATTACAGGTGTAAGCCACTATGCTTGGCCAGACATAAAGTTTTTGAAAGGCAATTTGTTTTCCTCAACACTTTAAATAAATATTTGACAAGCAATCCATATTTAAAATCTAGCACAAATATGCAATGAATATTCAAACAAGATTGTTCACTGCATGTTTTTGTAATACTGAAAATTTGGAAATAATCTAAACATCCTTCAATATAGAGCTAAGTTGAACAAATTATTAGGAAGATAAAATGTGTGGTCACTCTAATATAGAATAATGCTTATGACATATTGAGTTTAAAAAGTAAACGCAATATCATATATACTGTGTGACATAATTACCCTAAAAACCCTAACACATATGCATTTTTCATGAGTTCACTTAACAAGCATTTACTGAGTATACTATTTGACAGGTACCTTGAGAGATGTTGAATATGTAAGTGATTTAAAAAATAAAAACAAAAACAAAAAACAGGAATCCTGTCCACATGAAATGTATAATCTATATGTATATCTGTATGTGAACTGAAGAAAAAAAAAACAAAGGATTTACACCAAAGGAAGTTATAGGAAACCTTCATTTTTTACTTCACACATCTCTAAAATGTTTGCTTCTTCCCCAACAAGTATTTAATTTTATTTTAAAAATATCTTTAAATGCCACTACCTTCTTTTGATATTAACTCCAGGAGATCTGGCCACAGGTCAAAGCTATTTCAATTCTCCCAAACTGTGCATTTAGCTCTAATGAAAGAAACCAGATGTTCCCATAGTGTCCAACCCTCCATTTCCCAATGAGTAGCTTCTACTCTTCTGCACGCCTTAATTCAGGGCTCCACTATCTGTTGGACAGATTTCTTGAGAGCCTCTGCATTGGTGTCTCTGCTTCACATTCTTTGGCCTCTAATTCATTTGTACAATGCAGATGAGTGTTTTCTAAGAGAAATTCTGATTATATATTGCCCTTCTTTCAACAGATCCCCTCTGCCATCAGAATAAAGTTCACATTCAACACAGCTTACATACGGACATGACCTAGCCCCTGACAACCACAGCAGCCTGAACACTCTTTCCCATCCCTCTTTACCTGCCTAGTTTCTATTCATCTTCAGATTTCAGCTTGGGATAGTCTTCCCTGACTCCCCAGGATGGAACTAGGGCTCCCTGCTTCCCATGTGCACCCAGGCCCTATACCTACTTCCATGAATCCCTTGTATGGTATTATAATTGCCTGCTTATCCCAACTAAATAGAAAGCTGCTTGAGAGTAGGAACCATTTCTTGGTCTTTACAAAATTCTCAGTGCCTACACAGTGCCTGTTACAAAACAAGCTCCCAAAACATGAATGCACTTCTATTTTTAAGCTCACTTATCAGGCCTGGCCTGGTCGGATCTGGCCCTGCCTAGTTTCTGTAGCTTTCCTGCTCCAATGATTTGGAACTTCTATGTTTTGTCACTACATCTCAAAACATGTTGTCTCCTCTACTTAGAATGTTCTTCTCATTTACCCATCTGGCAAAGTTCTAATTAATCTTCAAGGAGCCATCAAATAAATCACCCCAGAGCATCTTTTCTCAGTCCCCTACCCAACCCAGTAGTTTCAAGTAGGACTCCCTTACCTGTGCTGCTTTAGTAGCTTATATACATCTGCTTGACAATTTACCACATTTTAATCCCCCTTTTTATGTGTACTCATTGGGTTTTTCACCTGATTTCTAGTGCAGCACGGCACAGAGCAGGCAGCATGGCACAGAGCAGGCAGCATTTGATGACAGTTGAACTAAACAGGGCATCTCAGAGCCACACAGAGCTTAAGAGCACACACGGCCCTTTCCTCCAGTGCCTTGATTAATCCTCACTCAGCCTCTCCCATGTTAGAGTTGAGGAAAGCGACGCTTAGAGAGGTTAAGTACATCATTACACACATATACAGTTTCCAGAATTTCTTAATTCTGAGATAGATTTTCATTTTTTAAAACATTTATAAAATCAGGATGCAGTTTACAATCAATATGTACACGTAATGCAGAATTATTTCCTGAGAAGCTATTATTAAATTGGCGGTGCTCTAGAATCAGACCCTAGTGAACCCAGGAGAAGGCTGTCTGACTTCTAAGTGTGTGTGTGTCTCCCATACCACCACATAGCCTCTTGGGGCATATGTCTTTTTTCTTCCTTTCAGTCTGCTTTTTCATTAATCGAATCCACCCTTATGACTGCCCAGATGATGTGAATGAATATATTTTATAATGGAAAAGGAACTTCTGAAAGATTAGCGACTAGCAGGAAGAGTAAATGCTGGTCAAACATAGTTTTGGCAAATGATATATTTCAAGTTTTTCTGAGGTGGTAGTTGCGAGAGCTCATAACACCCTTCTAAAATAATTGGGTCTCTAAAGTGGTTCCAAAAGATTTTTGCTTGACATAAATTCTCTAAATTTCCAGGCTTTCTGGATAAAATAGTTGACTGCAATGCCACTATCTTCAACGTGCTGTGCTCTGTATTTGGGAAGATCCATCAGGAGCCTCAGAGCACTCCAGACAGGGAGAAGCTCAGGTGAGATGGAACAGTAAGATAAAGAGGCAGAGAAAGGAGGCAGGCAGGAATATTGAACTCGGAGCTCCTTGCCCGGGGCACTTCTGAGTCACACATTTAAACACTTTAGCAGCCCTAATTTACTGTAGCATTTTCCCAATAGGTCACTGGATATTGAGTGTCAGGTCTGTTTCCTATTCATCCCCTATGCATGAGTAGCATCAGCATGATTACTTATTCTTCCATAAGGAGGAACAATTGTCTGCAGAATTTACTGCCTTTTTTTTTGACAAAGATCACTTAAACAGTTCTGTTTTCCATTCATTCATTCATTCATTCATTCAGTGTTTATTCTTTTAAGGATTATCTGCTACAGCATAAGGAAACCACAAATCTGTGTCCCTGGCTTACATACAAACTCTACTTTGATAGAAGAAAGAATACTGGATTTTCTGTATCAATTGCACATGAAGTAGGACTCTCTGTTCAACCCTATAGCCAGAAGATTCTTTAGCTTACATTACCCTTCAGAGGGCATTTCAGGCTAGAAGGGTGTTAAAAACCCTACTCCATCTAAAATATATATGGGTTTCCCTTTTCCACAGGGCAACTTAGGACAGGTGTATGTTGCTTTAAGAAAGCTAGACATAAAACATTAAAACTGACACCAATACAGACAAATTGTGCAATTACAAAAGAATTCCTGGCTTTATATCCAGATTCACCACAGGGTTCCTTTAAATGCTGCACTTCCCTAGTGCATTTAGATCTCAGAATCAATGAACATTTCTGTTTACAGAATTTTAAATTTGTTCTCCCATTAGGGTTCTAATAAGCAACATGGTACAAATAAAAAAAGTATGGGTTTTGAGGTCAAAAAAGCCTGGGCTCCAATTTAGATTCACCATTTACTTACTGAGGAAACTTGGGTAAGTTTAACCTCTTAGAGCTGAGGAAAGTGAGGCTCAGAGAAGTACATCATTACATATACAGTTACCATAGGTCCTTAATTCTAAGATGCACCTCTTTTTTCCTTTACTTTTAACATTTCTAAAGCCTCATCTTCAAACAAGGCATAATAAAATCTACTTTCCAGGGATGTTGTACAGATTAAATGAGGTAATATTTCTAGGTACACCAAGGCACTCCATTCATTAACTCCCATGTCCTTGGAAGGGGTTCTCCTTTTGGAAAGACCAACTCCTCCCATGGCACACAAATCCCCTTTAAAATAACTCCCCCCACAATACAGAGAATACAGAGTCTTGCTGTGTCACCCAGGCTGAAGTGCAGTAGTGTGATCATGCCTCACTGTAGCCTTGACCTCCTGGGTTTAACCAATCCTCCCACATCAGCCTCCCGAGTCACTGGGACTACACGCGTGTGCCACCATGCCTGGCTAATTTTTAAAATTTTTTGTGGAGACAGGGTTTCACTATGTTGTCCAGTGTGGTCTCAAACTCCTGGGTTCAGGCAATCCTCCAGCCTTGGCCTCCCAAGTGTTGGAATTACAGGTGTGAGCTACTGTGCCTGACTAAAATACACTTAATAAATAATAAATTTATCTGTATACAACTTTCTCAGTCTATCTGGCACGAAAATAAGGCCTACTGTGTGTGGTATTATGGAGACTGACCCTGCCGCAGCCAGTCTACTACAGCAGGTCCACAGTGGGTCACAGGCTCTAAATTCCGCACCTCCCCATGGCCTTGGGTGCCCAGGGTCTCTTCCTGATCTGTATCCCTCTGTCATAAGGCAATCATCAACTCTGTATTTTTTTCTCTATTTCTTTCAAGTTCTTTTATTTCTTTGTGTTCATACTCTCTGTATGTCTCTTATCCTCTTTGGGCCTCAGTGTATTTCACAGTGGTTAAAAATTTGGATTTAATTCTATACAGAACTGAAAGTCATTGAAGAGTTCGGAGCAGATATGCTCTGGCTCGTATTTTAAAATCTCTCTTTGGTTGCTGTGTAAACAAGACTGGAGAGAGGCCAAGAACACAAGCAGAAAAACCAGCCAGGGTGCTATTTCAGCAGTCTAGGTGGAGAATCATGGTGACTTGGACCCATCCAACAGAGATGAAGACAACTAAATGGATTCAGGATATATTCTAGAGGTAAAACTGATAAGACTTGCTAATGGATAAGATGTGGGGAGGCAGTGCAGGAAAAATTCAAGACTGACAGCTGGATATGTGGCTCACGTGAATGGGTAGATGATGGTGCCACTTACTGTGCAGGGAACCTGCTTTATCTCCCTTAAAGGGTCAATTTCACTACAATTTTTTTTTTGGCGGGGTGGGGGGTTAAGTAAATTAAACTGCAAAGTAATCTTAAATGTTCTTTTTACATTAAAATATGGTAAGCCACTGCTTTGACTGGCATTGTCCCTGCCCTACTCCTAAACTGTTCATAGCTTAAATGTGAAGGTCATTGTTTAAATGTCAATTTCTCAGAGAGGGGCTCCCCGAACACCCTATAGGATGAAGAGAGCTCCCCTGCATCCTATTATTCTCCCTCTCAGCCCCTTATGTATACTCTTGCTCTAGAAAAAGGTCCTCCTTAGGTCTGACACAGGGGAGCACATAAGTGAATGTACGACATAGCTACAGACACATTATGGATCAATATTTACATTTTACATGAAATTTTTAAGATACAACTTAAGAGTCCAATGATGCCATCATTGTCCCTCAGACCAGAACCCCATACCCTGTTGTACATGTTTACTCCCCCTCTGCTCCTAGTACTACTTGGCGGAATAATGTTTGAGAAGCCCCGTAGATTATCTCACTGGTGACATTCTAGGGGTCTTGTGAAAACAAAGTAAATTAGCAAGCAATAAGGTGCTCTGTGATTCTAAACAGATATAGAGTTAGGAGGGAGTCCACTTGACAAAGCTAACACTTTTCTTTCAAGTTCTACATGAAATTTTATAAAAGTAGGAATGAATGTCACTAGGCTTATTAACAATATCGTAAGAACTTTTTAAAAGAATCTTCAGACTAATAAAAATTTGTCTTTCATATCAAAAGAATGGACAGGAATAAGAAAAAGTTAAGATGCTCCTGTTCAATCTTTCCACAGATAATACAGAAAATCACCTCTATTTCATAATGAGACTACTGAGACAAGTTATGCGGAAAACTATTCTGCTTAGCAAACCCCACTTTGATGCTCTCTCTTCTGTAGATCTAGACGTATCTATATTTCTGTGTCAATGTTAAAAATTGAAATTGATCAATTTCTCAGCAGTGTGTCTGTCATGCTCAACATAATGCTTCAGAAGGTTGGGAAGGGCTGATGGTTAACCGCATTTTTAAATAACAACAAAGTACTAAGAAACTCACAAGGTCACTGATTGTGAGGGTAAGCTTGACAGAGGGAGAACTTGAATTAAGGCCTTTATTCACTAAATAACAGCTTAGTATATTTTACTGCCTAAATCAAGGGACCTGACAAGCCACTCTTTACTGTGTCAAAAACACACCCACCCAACTGTTAACATGAGTAAAGAGGCTTCATCTAATTCTTCTAAAACTGGATTCTCCAATTACAATTTTCTTAAATAGTAGGGACTTCCTGCCAATGCAGGTAGATTCCAAATGTCAAGTAGGTCAGTAAAAAAAAATGAAAGGCTGAAGAGAAACTTTAAAAGAGACATTTAAAAATAGGCATAAAAAAAGACCTTAGCAGAGAATTGACTGAAACATACTGGGAAAAGACTACTATAGTATATTCTTTTCATATGAATATTAATAGAAAAAAAACCCATGCAGTGTTCATAGTTTTGAGTTGATGAAATAATTACAAATAATGCAAATCAAAATTTTAGAGCAGTTACAAGTGTCTGTAAATGACAGTCTATCCTAAAAAGCAAAATGATCTTGAAACCCTAAGGGCTTCAATTGACAAAGCTATTTATCTAAACAAAGAAGAGTTCTTTTACTCAAGCAAATACCTACCACCTTCTGATTTTTCACAAATAAAAACTGGGGAAGGAGTGCCAGACTGAAGGACAAGAGAGCAAGTATTAGGACTGCCATTAGGCCTACATTTTTATTTAATAATGAAATGTTTAAGTTCTAAATTTATTATTATTATCAAACAAACAGTTGTGTAGTCAGTCTGGAAAAAAGGTTAGAGAAATGTCTGTGGGCAAGGAACAAGTTCACTGTCAGCCTATCAAAGAATTTCTGAAATCTTGTTTTAGCACAACTAACCTCTGTGATAACTACTGACTCTACATGGCATGTGTATTTTGATTTGAAGTGGTATTTCCCCCCTTCTTCACTGACGTTCAATAAGGGTAGCAAAGAGACAAGTGCTGTTCTGTACTCAATCAGGTAAAAGCTGTTTGACGACAGGGCTGATCACTCTAATTCTGTTCCCAGATATGGGGCATGGTAGGCACATTTTTGCAAAGACTAAGCTGGTCATTGTGACAGAGGCCCAGGAAGTGCAGGATGACTGCCTCTAACCTGGCATCTCTTTCCACCAAGTTCATGACTAAGTTTATGTGTCATAATGGGTAACTAATAGGTATTTCATAGCCAACTATGAGCACCAACAATTTTTTAAGTACTTTCTATGACAAGAGGATTTTCCTCTTTTCATTAATCACTCTCCAAAAAAAAGTCTACTCTACAATACAAAAGTTCAAAAACACAAGATGTACCCTGCCTTTACCAACCTAACCTTAAACAAATATCTTTACCAAACTGGAGATCTTTCTGTTTTATGAGACCAGACTTATTAAAGCTACAGAAAGAGCTTCTTTTGTTAAAAAGATTTTTGGATTAAGAAAATGGACAGTAATTTATGTAAATGTATCAATCTCAATTGGCTTCTCTTGTATGAAAAGGAATAAATAATGCAGATCACTGTTTTTCAGATAACCGAGTCCTAACTCTTTGCCAAGGATATGGCAAAGACTCTGATGGAAATGGCAGTAATTTGTACACAAAGGTGAACATAAATAAATGTGTGTATGATAAACGCTGGAAATGGACATAGAAAAACGGGTATGCAATTGGACAGAGACGACGGGAGACAGAAGGAAAGATACTGGCTCAGCTGTATCTAAGTAAGTTCATAGCAGTTGCATGGTCTGAAAAATCTGTGACAGTGGAATTTCTACTAAGAAGCTTAAAAAAGTTTCACCTTCTCCTTGGACAATTCAGAATAAGGCCTTCTTAGAATATAATGCATTATATCACAAATATACCTTTATATAAAATATTTGGGAACAAAACAAGAGTAAAGAACCAGGATCCAAAAGGGTGAATGCCTACTAAATATCTTCGATTATCTAAAGCTGTTTAAAAGCTATTAGATTGGCACCTGGAACCCCAAAATATCCACTTTTCACTGGGAAGGAGTGGCTGTGCCTCTTCAATCATCCCCTAAATGCAAAGAAGTTTGACCCCCATGCAATGGATAAAAGTCACCCAAAAAATGAACAAAAGAGGTGTTTGGAAAAACCAGAACACCATTCATCCCAGCTAACGACTTGTTCATTATGAGTGATGATGGATAAAGACTTCTCATGCTGAGATGAAATCAAGATTTATATGCATTGTTTCCTCTCCCAACTTGTGGGAAGATCATCATCATTTAATTCTATCTCTGCGGCCAGTGATGGGCATCCAGAGAGCTGGTTATCAAACGGCGCAGTCAGCTGGCAAAAGCCGAAACGTGCAGTTGGCACATCTGGACGGAGCCGCCACAGCCGAGGGTGAACAATGACTCCTGGCAAGCATCCAAATTGCTTGCAGACGCTAGCAGGTCTCATCTACAACCGCCCCTACCAGCATCTCTCTCTCTCTCTCTTTTTTATGAGAATCAGATTTTCATTGCTCCATTCAATTGCTCTCCTCTGCCATTTTTTACAGCTCTTATCGTTCCCCTGGAATATGGCCTTGAGACAGCTCATCCGTGTCCTTCACTGTGTTATCTCTTCTAACTTTTATTAAAACTTCAGCTTTCATCTGAAGATAGCTAATTAAATCTGGAACAGATTATATGCCTCCCCTTAAAAAGAGCACAAAACTATTTTCTTCAACCTCAGCAATGCTTTTTTTCTTTCCAAAAGGTAAAATCAAAGGTGTTTAAGAAGTCTCTTTATTTATAGAGCTAAGATATTCAACATGTCATATATGAGTTGATTTATATTAAAGTTGTCTGTGATATGACAAATCTTTTGAGCTATTTCTCAAGATAATTATTTCTCAATCCTGTATATATCCTTTAAATATCACAGCTAATACTATAAGCATATTTTCTATATAAAGTTGGGTAATGAGGAGTTATTTGTGCACATCAAGTGATTTGTCTTTTTATTCGTCTTTTTTTTTTTAAAGGTTGCCCTCATTTGATAAGGATGAAGAGAAATTTTTCCTTTCTTGCCCATACCACAAATATTAGTAACTAAAAGTTCTCCCGTGGGAAATTATGTGAAAACATGAAATTAATAGCAGTGATTCAAGTTTAGGACTGATTCGGTTTTCAAGACAGCTTTACATCAACTGATCATCAGCAAAAGTAGCTCTGTCTGAGTCTACCACAAATTATTAATGAAGGAACTTCCACAATTGACATGAATACATTCTTCTCACATATGCTGCTAACCCAGTCCCTTTCTGAGGCCCAGGGGCAGTGTACAATCACCTTTTCTTGTGTAGATCTGCTAACCAAACCTTCTAGCAATGACATCTGAAACAATCTAGCCAGCCATCACACACACACACACACACACCCCCTATGCCCTTTTAATAAGGGTTAAGCTTCTACTACTGTGAGAATATGATTTAACTATCCCACCTGAAACTTTCTGGGATCCTTTTCTTCGTTTCACTGCCTTTAGTAAGATTTCCTTCATGGTAACCTTTGTGTTGTCCACCTGAATAAGGGAGAATCCATGAGCAGCATTTCTGTAGGAAAAGACAAATATTAAATCATCACCAACATTCATCCAGAGAGATGTTACTGTGATCTTCACTGTGTTTAAGCAAGTTTTTTTTTGTTTTTTGTTTGTTGTTTGGTTTTGTTTTTGAGATGGAGTCTCGCTCTATCACCCAGGCTGGAGTGCAGTGGCGCAATCTCGGCTCACTGCAAGATCCGCCTCCTGGGTTCACACCATTCTCCTGCTCAGCCTCCCAAGTAGCTGGGACTACAGGTGCCCGCCACTACACCCGGCTAATTTTTTGTATTTTTTTTTTAGTAGAGACGGGGTTTCACCGTGTTGGCCAGGATGGTCTCAATCTCTTGACCTCGTGATCTACCCGCCTTGGCCTCCCAAAGTGCTGGCATTACAGGCACGAGCCACTGCACCCGGCCGTGTTTAAGCAAGTTTTAAAGTAAGTGCATACTGAGGTGCCAATCATTTAAAAATAGGTTGAATAAATATACTTCTAATGGTGGGTGGCGGGGGGGCAGTGATAAAAGATTCTAGCATGAGCAGTTCCATGTGAAAGAGAGGTCACGCTTAGGGAAGGTTCTTCTAATTTGTCCAAGTTGAACCTAAGTGGTCTGTGTGGGTCAGCAGCACCATGGGTTCCTAGTGTTGGCTTCCAAACCAAATCTTGCAACAAGGATTGACAACTGATAAACTTGGCTTGTGTCAGTAGATGTCACTACAGGCAGATACTGCCATCATACTAAGCTCATGGAGCCCCAGACAAAAAAAAACGTCATGTGGGGCCGGAGGGCAGTAATACGCCAAAGTAATTGAGAAGGAGGAAAAGAAAATGCTCCAACTAGCTAGTAAATATATTTCTTTATTCATACACACACACTCTTTTTTTGAGACGGAGTCTCACTCTGTCACCCAGGCTACAGTGCAGTGGTGCAATCTCAGCTCACTGCAACCTCTGCTGTCCGGGTTCAAGTGATTCTCCTGCCTCGGCCTCTCCAGGAGCTGAGATTATAGGTGCCTGCCACTGTGCCCGGCTAATTTTTGTAGTTTTAGTAAAGATGGGTTTCACCATCTTGGCCAGGCTGGTCTTGAACTCCTGACCTTGTGATCTGCCTGCCTCAGCGCCCAAAGTGCTGAGATTACAGGTGTAAGCCACAGCACCTGGCTGTATTTTTTTTTAAATACAGTCTACACTTCAGTATGAATGATTTAATCTACTTAGTCCTAGAAAGTGAAAATATTAGCTGAAGCACAAGTAATTATAAGACAAAACACTAACGCTCCTTGTAAGCTTCCAATTAATCAAACTGGGTGGGGGAAAGGCTTCATCTAGATTGGAAAAAAACCACTAAGGAACAAGTACTCTAAAAACAGAAGCCCATCTCCTGTGTGAGGTATAACTTCACCAAGACTGTTAATTGCAATAGCAAGTATCACAAATACTACTCACTACGCTTGGGCACTGGAACAAAACAGACCAATTCCAAGTAGCTCATGTAACAAACGGGACCCAAGTTTCCAACTATGGAACATGGGAATTGCCACAAGGAGTTTGGTCGCATTCCCATTTCTCCATAAGAATCTCTAAAGGGAATGTGGCCAAAAAACATGGCAGAACTTCGTATTGACAAGAAATCTGAAAGAAAAGCCAAGCCCCAAGCTAAGCTCTGGAAAAGCTTCCCAATGGTAGGACAGGCTGGGAAGGGCCTTAAGCCTAGGTTGGACCCAACCAGGTGGCTGACTCTCCACAGGGGCTGGGGGCCAATCTCAAAACCAAGGACCTAATTTGCTTCCCTAATACAGAGACATCTCCACAACCCTCCTCTCCATACGGCTTGCTGTTTAATCCTTGACATTCCATTTGTTAAAAAGAAAAAGCCGATGCTGGTCTGGCCAGCACCATCATCCATTTTAACTTGGTCAAGTTCTTGCTATCGAACAGCAGGCCTGAGAACTGTCAAGCTAATTTTACTGAACACTCTGTTACTGAATCATGCCTGAGTCCCAGCCATTCTTTACCTCAGAAGCTGGACCCCATCCCAGAACAATCTTTAAAAGTTTATTTTACTGATCAAAGCAAAATAAGAAAAAGCTCTTTTTAAAAAACTATATTTAGGGAGCGATGCAGTAAGTGATACTTTGGCAAGAGTACTGAAATGTAAAGTGCCTTGTGCATTTATAAACTTGGGGGTATTTGCTCTGGCGCTAGGCCAGTGTGTGTTTGGAACAAATGCCAGTCAACCACGTTCAGATTTGCCTTCCCCTGCTTTCTCCTCAGAAGTCAGTATGCACTCCATCTGTGACAATATGTTGGGCGATGGATGAGTAGGGCCTAAAAGAGAACACAAGTTCTTGGGTACTCACAAACTAGTACTGGCCTGGACCTCATGAACTGCCATCCACCTGGTTCTACCAGAACTACTGTAGATTTCAGTCTGCTTAGAAACTGCTTACGTTCCCTCCTAATCTGCTGCCGGCTGACAGCATTATTTCCAGCCAATACGTTTATCTTTTTCAGCAAAGGCAGACTAAAAGCTCAAAAGGAAGCCTTGTGTTTGGACTAACTTCCATAAATTAAAAGTGTCCTTTTAAAAGATTTTTGAGCAGAGGAAAATCCCCAGTCTGTATTTTTCTGTCATTTTACCAAAACGTACCTGGGTGACAAGGTTAAAGCAAGCAGAGGAAATCCCTGGCACTTATCATCCACAGGCATTACTGATAAATTGTGTGGTGGAGGAATAAAGGATTACCTTCTGTATTTTTTCATTACACTTTTCTTTTGTTACAGAATACATAAATCCATTGTGGCACAATGTAATATGTATCACCATGCTACACCTGCGGACGCTTCCGAGCGGCTGCCATGTCTGTGCAGTCAGGAATGATAAGTGAACCACCCGTGAATGTTAACGATAGTGATCATTCTGAGGTAACTCGGCTCTCCATCTTCCTTTACAGCCTCCGTGCTGAAGCCAGGGTAGCAAGGTTCATGAGAGGAAAATGAAAACAACAGCGAAGGGAAGGGGCACGCGCGGCCCTCGGAATGGACCTTCGTGAGTGTGCAGTATCTTACTCTGGGGCTCCATTTCCGTAAAAACGTGCACGTTAAAAGGAGAAAGAGGTTCTGCCCTGCGTGCTGCACATTCAGGCAGACCTAATAAGAGTTTCCTCAGGTCAGTCCCACGCTCCGCTCCTTTCCCTCCAGACAAATGCCAACTTTGGATCTTGTTCCACATCTACAGCGCTTTGGGGGGAGATGGGCAGGGTTTTGTTTTTTGAGTAATACCCTCATATGTTTCCGAAACGTAAGAGCATAGAATGCAAGTGGTTCTCAGCCTCCGTCTAGATGCAAGTGTTAAGTTATGCTCCCATTTAACAAGTGGAGATGGAGACTTGCCGCCACAATTTTCAGCTTGACTTCCAAACATTCTGGGTTTTATGCCTCATTTCTTTATATCCAGGATTTTTTATGGGCTTTCTAAAAAGTCTATTGAAATACATCTTTTAAAGCCTTTACTTAATGTGGGACGCTGGGTTTGAGGCTGAGAAGACAATGATCCTGGGGGGAGTGCTGGTAGTGGGCAGGAAGGGTGCTCCTGGTCCCGGCCTGCCTTCCCTGTGGCACACGCTCCAGTCTCTGGGTTAGGAGCCGTGGCAGGGTGATCAGCCCTCGGATGAACAGGCAGGCTACACACAGACCCAAAGTCTCAGCTCAGAAACCGCTCCACCTCCTGCTCGCCTCAGGGACAGACAACTTGTTTTCCCCCAGAGCAGGGCATTCTAGGGACACTGAGAAGCAGCAGCTGCCCTTCCCACGGCTCCTTGGGCTGTCCACGCTGGGTCTAGGGTGAAACTCCATGTCAGGGAGCGGAAGAAACACTGCCAGGAGTGCTTCAGTCAATTCAAAGTTAGGTTCTGTCAAGTCTCGTAACCACTGAACAATGTATGGGCATTTTAAAAAGAGACTCCGCACTTGAGGAGTTCAGCTCCGTCCCAGCGCACAGCCACTCAGTTACTCCAGAGAAGTTTGTATGCCAGCATGAACCCAACGTAAGCAGGCTTTCTGTACTAAGCAGTAAGCGAGAGGCAATGGGAGACACGGAGCCCACAGAGACACAGGTCTTCATCTGAAAAGCTTAGATTCTATCTTTAGGAACAGAGCTGGAACCAGAACTCAAGTTGGAAGGCAGCATACTAGAGAGGAAAGGGCATCGGCTGGGGGTTAAATACCCTTTGACCGAAATCCCGGTTCCGTGGCTAATGGAGATGTTGCTGTAACATGTGGGAACCTCAGCCGCATCCATGAAATGAGTAGGCTACTTCCCTATAGAATTGTCATGAGGATGAAACAGACAATGAATGCCAAGCACCTCACACTATGGCTGGCAAACAGTAAAGGGAATCGACATTAGTTCTCTTTTGTTCCCCTTGCCCTAAGTCATCATCCCAAAAGAAGAGGCCCCACTTCAGCCCCTCCTTCCCCTGCCTCCTAAGCAGAGACTGCTTATGGGGGGGGTGGGAGTCTCAAAACTCATTGCCTGTCATTGGTAACACAGGGGCATTAAAATGTGTGATTTGTTGAGCTTGGTGGCCATATTCAGGGGCATTGTCAGTGAGCAGCCTGTGGCCCAAGCATCAAAACTTCCCAAGAGCTCCAAGGGGAGCACTCTGGGTTCAGTTTTCAAAGTTTTCCTTTTTGAAAGTGTTAACTATGAAGCAGGTATGTTCCACCTCAACTTAATTCACTGGCTTTGCATGGTGATGATGGAAATTAAAAAATCATGGTGGTGTAGAGAATTTCAACAACATTTATTTAGAACTTTTTGATTTGCACAATACAAGTTGTCCACTGTTTAACAATTATAATAACAGCAACTACTATTTATTGAACACTTTCTACAGGCTAGGTGCTGTTTTAAGCTTGTTAAAAAATATCTGTATTGACTCATTCAATCCTAAAATAGGTACAATTATTACATCCATTTTATAGAAACTGAGGCTGAAGGCATTAGGGAATTTACCTGAGATCACTCATCTATTAAAAATCCTGTTTTGGATTCAGAAATCAACAATGTGGTCCCTAACCCAAGTTGCACAGTCCAGTGGGAGAAAAAGACAAGAAGCCAACAATTATAGTTCTGTGTAACAGTCACAAAGGCGGAGGCAAGTTCAGAGTGCTGCCAAAACAAACATAGGGCACTTAACCCAGCCACACAGAGGTGAGAGGGTCCGGGAAGCTTCCTAGTGGGGATGATGTCTTAAAACATAGACATCATTTAACTCTAAACCATGCTAGGAGAGACAGTGGCAGCACCAGAAGGCAGCAGAGCACAGTAAGCTCTAGAATAAAGTGACCTGGTTTGGAACCCCACCTCTGCTTTCATGGATAACAACATAATCACTTTAACTTCATTTCCTCATCTACAAAATGAGGATGATAATTATTCTTGGATTTTAACATTGTTGTAAAGGCAAAATACTTCTAAAGTACTTACCATAATATCTGTCATATAATAAATGCTTATAGACAAGCCACTAGTTAAAAAAAGATAAATGCTTAATAAACAGTTAATATATAATAAGCATAAGCATTTTCTTCATATGTACAATGAAGTAATATATAATGAGACAATAATATTCAATATTTATTGAGCACTTACTTTGTTTAATCCTCCTAGAAAAGATAGGTGTTATTATGCATTCCATTTTATAACAGAGAAAATTGAGGTTTGGCAAGGTTGAGACATTTGTCTGGAGTTACACAATAAGTTAATATAGTATATAATTAATAAGTCCTGAAGGAGCCAGGACTTGAACCCAGATCAGCTAGACTCCCAAGTCTGTGTTTGTTAATCCCTCCACAGCCCCAAAGGCAGTCTTAGGGACTTGGGGAAAGAAGAGACTTCCAGGGAGCACATCTTCCATACCGGAACCACTGACCCAATCTGTGGAAAAGGTTCAACTTTCACTGTAACAAATTCAGCTTGACTATGAATGTCCAGACTCTTAGACTAACCATATGACCTACAAGATTTTTAAAGAGACCTGGAGAATGTCATGGTTTCAAAAGCCACAGTCTCAGTTTGCAGAAGTGGGAAAAGGTTGCTACGAGCAGTTCTCGAGTCTCCGGTCCTGACCAGTTCCCAATAGTGATGAAGACACACTCTAGTTCCCAACCTGCTCTGGTCCAATTCCATGCATGTTCATTCTCCAGCATTTCAAGGTAGAAAATGAAAATATATGAGCAAGAGAAGGCCTTGTAATAACTGCAGCATGCCTGCTTTAAAATAAGTCCTTTGAGTATGACTTTATCCATAAAGAGTTTACACTAGTGTGAATGCCACATTTTGTTTCCCCTTACACTGACCAAAAATTTTTTTAAAGATCAAAGCGTACTTTGGGAGCATGCAATGTTTGACATTGGACAAAGTACTCTTTTTCAAAACAGACATTTTCCAAAAACATAACTCGCTAGACTAATGGGCAGTGAGAAGCCAAAATGACTGCCCTCCGCCTTCTCCTTGTGTATCTTTGCCAGAGTCCTTGGGACTTGCCAAATCCGGTCATGCCTGCTTAGCTTGCTCGACTGATTGTGCCAGAAAAGAAAATAAGACACAGATGTATTTGAGCTCTTTGAGATGCCAGTAAGAGAGACAGCTAATGGCTTCATTTCGACCCTCCCCTTCCAGCTGGGCACAGGTGGGGGATAATGAGGTCCCTCTCCCTAATCAAACTCAATTATTTACTACTCTATATAACCGCAAAGACATTCACATTCCGTTCAGAATATAAAACACACCGTGGGCTACTTCCAACCACTGCCACTGGGTATTTATAACAAACTCAAGTGGCTAACAGTTTGCCTTGGCAGGAGTTTAAGTGTGTAAAGTTTTGCAAACTGTTTCTGTTCAAATATGTCCTGCTGAAATGGGGTCCCAGGCGGGGTTCCATAACTGTCAGGTCAGTGAACTGCATAACATCTGAGAATGTATTCACCATGCAGTGCAGACAGGATCTGGAAATCAAACGCTTCGTTCTATCACAACCTTCTGAGAAGCATCACAGTTTTTTCAACAGCAAGACTGACATTGTATTAATAAACATTCCAAGTCACTAGCCTGACATGTACATAGCAGCAGCTGACAGACTCCGACATAAGCTGAGGGGAGAACAGAGGAAATCAAAATGAGACATAGTAACTAAACACGGCCAAAGGGGGAAGCATCACCAAACCAATCACATGGGCTCAGAAATGGGAGCTCCCCAACTTTGAAGATACATATTAACTAAAGCAACAATCTGGTATAATTTTTAGATACAAAGTAAGTTGATGGTTATCTAAAATGTGTGCTTTTATGGTAGGAACAAAGCGAATCCTGGCACAATTTCAAGACATTCCGGTGAGCAAAACATACATATTTAGCTTGTCTGACCTTTAAATTCTTAGAAGTGTGTAATTAATGCTTTCCATCTTTATTACTTGCTCCAATATTTCTGTCACTTTAAACAGGCACAAAGAAAAATCCTTTCTTTTCTCTAGACAGTAGCTGTTGCCAAAAAGGAAATCAAGTCAGATTTACAAATACAAAATTAAACAGGCTGCATATGTTACATTTCCATACACGAGGACAATCTGGACAATGAAAATGTTTGCTAATACAACAGAATGAAAAGAAACAACACACAGTTGGTCCTCTATGACTCAAGCAAACAATAAATAACCAGGATAATTTATACTCATATTGTCAGGCCTGGTTACAAAGAACACAAGCATCTTCTTTTATTCCTTATTCTATTTTAGCTCTGCCTCTTACCAAACAGTATGGCCTTGAATTAGTAACTAACTACATGTCTCTGAGCCTCAGCTTATATATTATAAAAGTGAATTGCGTATAAGAAACTTTACTGATGGGGTGTGGCCAATTTTAAAATATCATAAAAAAGAAATAAATGATAAAAAAAGAAATAAATGAGATAGCATCTGTTGGAGGTATGAAACTGAATGAGTGTGTGAAAATGTTCTCCCTGCCCTTCTCTTTTTTTCATTCTCTAGACCACAAGGCAATAGCATATAACAGAAGGAAAGGCTTCAAGCTAATAACACCCTTTAATAAAGGTCTGGTCACTTGGGGGTATACTGTGGATTTATCATCAAGAAGGTAAACTAAAACTCCCCACTCTTCTGAAAAGCCCAGTAAAGAGCGTGAATGAACCTAGGGCACGCCTCTTTAAAAAAGCAGCTCATCGTTCCCTTTCTGCAGAGCCAAGAGAAGCCAAGGCAGTCTCTGGGAGCCTGCTGGGCCACAATGCCCAAGGCAGCCCAGCTTCTGGGCTAAGACCTTCCACTGTTACCTGACAGCTGTTACCCAAACAGCTCTTGGTTAGAACTGTTCCTTCCTCATGTTCCTCTAATATATCAAATATTTAAAGGAAAACACACATATATATATAGGAGACAGTTTAACTGCTCTGACTTCTAACCTAAGGAGATTCTGACCATTTTATTGGCCTTGACTTTTTTTTTCCCCCTTTAACGCCCTTCTTCCCCCACTCCAGAGTAGAATTCTGGCATAAAACTTTAATGTCAACACATATAAGGTAATCATACTACCACAGTGGTTTTTGTCATTGCCACTTTTGAACTCAATTCAGTCTCACAAATTCTGACTAAATTAGGCCTGTGTTGGGAATGGGAGAAGGAGACGAACAAGGCAGGTCCCTATCCTTGAGAGGCACTTAGCCCACTCAAGATCTCATTCTCCCTTGTCCTACTTTGTCTAAAGGAACAGTAGGCTTTGGCTTGGTCACTGCTGGCAAGAAACACTTCTCAAGATGCTGGGCACTATCTGAGCTCCAGCTCTTTATCTGGTTTTGGGGGTCAGCCAAAAACCTTCCCATTCCTCCCACTCCCTACTTCTCCTCTCTGACACTCCTGATATCCAAACATCTTTACTGCTTAGGCTCAAAGTAGTCAGCAAGTTAGGGATTCCCATTTATAGATATATTTGCTCTGTCCAAAATCAATCAGGAACAATGGATAGCTTAGGAATCCACTTGAAGATTTGTTAAAAGAGGCAGTTTCCATTAGCAGGCTCCTGATTTGCAAGTTGTTAGAATAATCAATTCTCCTTCTCTGAACAACAACTCTATCCAGGGGATTCCTGGGGTCCAGGGGTTCTAGAGGGAAGGCTAGACAGATCTAGTCTTGATTTAGTAAGAACATCAGAAGACATCCAATTTCACGTTCCCTCCACAGAATAGTTTTCCAATGAGAAATTCATTAATTAGTTCCTCTTTAAAAAATGTAAATAATTGTCTTTGGTTATGTTTATATGCTGGATTACATTTATTGATTTGCGTATATTGAACCAGCCTTGCATCCCAGGGATGAAGAACTCCAACAAATTTACAAGAAAAAACAAACAACCCCATCAAAAAGTAGGCAAAGGATATGAACAGATACTTCTCAAAAGAAGACATTTATGCAGCCAAAAGACACATGAAAAAACGCTCATCATCACTGGCCATCAGAGAAATGCAAATCAAAACCACAATGAGATACCATCTCACACCAGTTAGAATGGCAATCATTAAAAAGTCAGGAAACAACAGGTGCTGGAGAGGATGTGGAGAAATAGGAACACTTTTACACTGTTGGTGGGACTGTAAACTAGTTCAACCATTGTGGAAGTCAGTGTGGCGATTCCTCAGGGATCTAGAACTAGAAATACCATTCGACCCAGCCATCCCATTACTGGGTATATACCCAAAGGACTATAAATCATGCTGTTATAAAGATACATGCACACGTATGTTTATTGCAGCATTATTCACAATAGCAAAGACTTGGAACCAACCCAAATGTCCAACAATGATAGACTGGATTAAGAAAATGTGGCATATATACACCATGGAATACTATGCAGCCATAAAAAATGATGAGTTCATGTCCTTTGTAGGGACATGGATTAAATTGGAAATCATCATTCTCAGTAAACTATTGCAAGGACAAAAAACCAAACACCGCATGTTCTCACTCATAGATGGGAATTGAACAATGAGAACACATGGACACAGGAAGGGGAACATCACATTCTGGGGACTGTTGTGGGGTGGGGGGAGGGGGGAGGGATAGCATTAGGAGATATACCTAATGCTAAATGACGAGTTAATGGGTGCAGCACACCAGCATGGCACATGTATACATATGTAACTAACCTGCACATTGTGCACATGTACCCTAAAACTTAAAGTATAATAATAAAAAAAATGTAAATAATTATAAAATATAATTCACAATCTTTGCATGATGGAATGAAGACAAATTTAAAAATTTCTTTTATATGCAGAAACAGATCTATTTCCCAATTTTGCTATAATGGACACATATTAATTATATAATAAAAAATAACTCAAAGGAAGGTTAAACCCCATTCTCACCTTAGTGTAAATTATTCCCACTGAGAATCCCTGACAGAAATAACAATAGCAACTATGTAACACTTCCTACATGTCAGAGTCTCAGCTAATATTAATAATCACAGCAGCATTTCCTGAGGTTCAAGAGCCCCCAGGAATCAACAGATGAATTTACAGACTAAGTTTCAGAATTTAAAAACCTGTTTTCTCACAGTGATGTGAGCCTTTAGTTCCAGCTACTCAGGAGGACTGTCTGAACCCAAGAGTTCCAGTCCAGCCTGGGCAGCATAGTGAGACACTGTCTCTAAAATTTTTTTAAATTAAAAACAATTTTGATTTTAGTCTAATGAAAAGCATATAGAGATGTATTATCTATACATATCAATGTATGTATGATATGGATGTGTAGACATATATATCTATATATGCTTTTCATTGAACTAAAAGCAAAATTATATGTGTCACCACATATTTTATATATGTCACTGTGTGTGTGTGGGGGGGGCGGTGTATGAGATAAAGATATAGATGTAGGCCCCTCCTCACTCCTCATCTTTCATGTTCCCCATTTTCCACCCACCTGGGGAGCCCTGAGCCACTGCCTAGAGGAGAAATACCCAAGAGAGCCACCTGGCCCACATCAGACAAATGTGAACAAGAAATAAAATTATTAGGCTGGGCGCGGCGGCTCACACCTGTAATCCCAGGGGAGGATTTGGGAGGTAGAGGCAGGCAGATCCCCTGAGGTCACGACTTCAAGACCAGCCTGGCCAACACGGTGAAACCCCGTCTCTACTAAAAACACAAAAATTGGCAGGGCATGGTGGCAGGTGCCTGTAATCCCAGCTACTCGGGAGGCTGAGGCAGGAGAATCGCTTGAGTCTGGGAGGTGGAGGTTGCAATGAGCCAAGATCACGCCATTACACTCCAGCCTGGGTGACAAGAGTGAAACTCTACCCAAAAAAATGGGAGGGGAGGGAAGGGGAGGGGAGGGGAGGGCAAGACAGACAGAAAGAAAGAAACTTATTGGGAAAATCTAGAAGTTGACCAACAAACCTACCCCATGCCCATTTGTCTATGTAGTCTATGGCTACTCACACACTACAATCGCAGTGCTGAGTTACAGAAACTCTATGGCCAATAGCGTAAATATTTACTATCTGGCCCTTTGCAGAAAAAGTTTGCTGAGCTAGAAGCAGTGGCTGAAGCCTATCATCCCAGCACTTTGGGAAGCTGAGGCGAGCAGATCACTTGAGTCCAGGAATTTGAGACCAGCCTGGGCAACATAGCAACACTCTGTCTCTACAAAAAATACAAAAATTATTTGGGCATGGTGGCGCATGCCTGTAGTCCCAGCTACTTGGGAGGCTGAGGTGGGACGATTGCTCGAGCCTGGGAGGCAGAGGTTGCAATGAGCCAAGATGATGTCACTGCACTCCAGCCTGGGCAACATAGCAACACTCTGTCTCTACAAAAAATACAAAAATTATTTGGGCATGGTGGCGCATGCCTGTAGTCCCAGCTACTTGGGAGGTTGAGGTGGGACGATTGCTTGAGCCTGGGAGGCAGAGGTTGCAGTGAGCCAAGATGATATCACTGCACTCCAGCCTGGGCCACAGAGCAATACCCTATCTCAAAAAAACAAGTTTGCCAACCCTAGGATACGGTGGCGAGATTTGGGGGGTTATGTGTTTCAACAGCTAGAGTTATTTAACATAACTAACAAACTTAGTAAAAGTCAAACGGCATTACTGCAAGCTGCATACAGAACTTGTTTGCTGCACAGAGAAAAATGATGAGAGAATTCAGTGGGCACAACGATCTCTATGAACAGTCTTGCTGGTCTCTGAAAAATCTGTGCTGTTTGGTGCCAAGTCACACTATATACAAGTATCAGTCAGGCAGAGCCCACTTATGTATAGACCAAGCAACAGATAAAGTAGAGTGACCAATCTGGTTTACCTAGGATGGAGGAAGGGGTTGGAGGTGAGCATCAGGGAGTGCTCATAGATTCAGGACTTTCAGTTTTGAAACAGGGAGAGTCCTGGGCAAACCACCACAAACTGATCATACTAACAGAAAGCATGGTGGGTCAAACGTAAAGTAGAGTTTTCTAGGTTAGGAGCGGTGGCTCATGCCTCTAATCCTAACACTTTGAGAGGCTGAGGCAGGAGGACTGCTTGAGCTCAGGAGTTCAGGACCAGCCTGGGCAACACAGTGAGACCTTGTCTCTACTAAAGATAGAGTTAGTTGGGCGTGGTGACACATGCCTGTAGTTCCAGCTACTTGGGAGGCTGGGGCAGGAGGGTCCTTTGAGCCCAGGAGTTTGGGGCTGCAGTGAGCCATGATCACATCACTGCACTCCAGACTAGGCCACACAGCAAGAAACTATCAAAAAAACAAAAAACAAAACAAAAAAAAAACATTTTCTAGTAAAGAACATTTAAAATTTATGTGTTTGTGTGGGGGGACACATTATAAATCAATTGGCCCACTAAAATAATGGACTAGTAGTTAAAAATACACTGTTTAAAAGGATGTTAATCATGATGTTTCATATGAAAATCAAAAGACTCAAGTTGACAAGTAAAACATTTAACACCCAATTAAACCCAACATCAGCAATGTTTAATTTCAGCAAAACATCATCTGTTACATTAAAGTTGTTAATTTGTATTTTATTAATGTTATAGTTTTATCTGTATTTAGTTTGTAATTTTGTTTAGGTTGTATAAAAACATCGAATTTATAGCTAAACATTACAGAACTTTATATTTGCATGTGTCCAAGTAGCATTATTAAAAAACTCATTTGGATAAACATTGAGACTTTAGGAGAATTTATTTCCCTTTAAAAGAGTCTGTACATAACTTACATTTAAGAAATTCCCTCATGACAATTCCATGAGATAGTTACTGTTACCCAAATTTTACAGATGAAGAAACTGAGACTTAACAAAGGTAAGTAAAATTGTCTAAGGTCATGCATGTAGCAAGATACTAGTGAAGCTGAAACGTGAACCCAGGTTTGCCTAAATTCAAAGTCTGTGCTGCCGCACTTAGAGGGAAAGTGGTACTGGAGCCCCAGGAATAACTGGTGTGAGGGCCTCTGAAGGTCAGAAGGCGACCTGGGCTTCCTGGTATTTGAAAGGCAGGAACAGGTGTAAAAAAGGGGAAGAGGTCTCAGAAAGCAAGATGGGACACAGTGCTGGGTCAAGTGTCCTCCTGACAGCCCACAGACACCTGCAGATTCAGTCATTCCTTCTCCATGAAGCCCTGTGATGGGTGCTAAGGATACAGAGACAATAAGACTGTGCCTTCTTAGTCTTCAAGAAGTTAATGGTCTTGCTACTAACTTAGAGGATGTGTGCTCATAAGAGGTCTCATTTGAAAGTCTGTAGAACCTCAATGTTTACCCACTGCCCATGTTCACTGAAAGTTATTCCAATTCAGCTTTTTCAGTCCAGCTGAGCAATGCCCACCTAAACACTATCCCTCCTCTGCTATAAAACAAAGTCAGAGAAGAAAAATGTAGAAGTGGCAGAGATCTACTCAGTAACCCATTCAAGAAATACGTGTGACAGATCTATCATAGTAATGGAGTGAGACTGAGTATTGTGGGCACAGATAATTCAGTTCTTGCTCTCCAAGGGTTGTTTATTAATAGTGACAATAACAGCAGCTAACACTAAGATGATGCGTACATATGCTAAACACTGTTCTAAGTGCTTCAGATCTATTAACTCATTTAATCCTCATAACTGATCTGTGAGGTAGGTATTATTATCTCCATTTCACTGAGCCACACAAAAGTTAAATATTCATCCAGGACCACACACACTAGTAAGGGCAAGGCTAGGATCAGCATCCAAGCGGTCTGGCTCAGAGCCCACCATGCTGTCGCCTACTGCACTATAGCAGTGGCTGAATGTCAGCCTTAAGACAGTGAGATTCACAGGTTAAACCAACACCAGATTCCCCAGCCTCAATCTTTCAGCAGAGGGTTGGAAAGGGCATGGACTTTAAAGTCAGGGATGGGGTCAAATCCAGGCTTAAGAACAATATTGCTCACCCTCAGGTTCCACGTCTCTAAATTGTTCATAAAAACTGGGCTATTTTGGGATTAAGTGAGATGGCATATGCATAGTTGACCCTTAGTAAGCATTAGTTCACTCCCTATTGTCAAACCTACTTCCCTCTTTCCGTTTCAGCTTAGTGCCTTCCCAGCCACTTCTTGTCCCTCCTCTACTGAGAGACAAATGGAAGGAGGAAAGGGGGGAAATGACGAGGAGGAGTAGTTATGGCTTTATTTATTTTGCTGAGATTTCCTTCTCTGAAACCTTAGACACATCCCTAGAGACTCCTGAAGGTCTGCTCTGTTCTGCATTTGTAGGAGAAGCTTTACTAACTTAGAATATAGACCGGAAAGGCGAGTAAGAGGTTGCTGAACCAAGAAAATACACACAGGGCAAACGGTCAGTAATCTGTACTATTTCATCAGACGACTGAGAAAAAGAAAATTTATTGACACTTTTGTTCTTAATGCTCACATATAAAGATTTCACTTTACCTTGTGTTTTCAGAAACACTCCAGACACATCAAATAAACTCTCTTGAATTTTAAAATAGAAAAAGGGTTGACTGGGCTATGTGTGTGTCTGGGAGTGGTAACACAGGGATGGGAGTAATTCAGGATCAAAAAACAGAGTATTAAGTTTAAAGCAGTCGTTACTCTCTGCCTTCCCCCTCCTTCCTATTCTCCAGAAGGCAGGGTTCATAGTGAAACACTGTGTAGTCTTAGATGCCCCTCCTGGAAAGGCATATGAATCCTAGCCCCACTCCACTCTACTGAAAACTCAGTGATTTAAAGCCTCTTGCTTTAAAAAAGGACTTTTGGTTCAAAAGACTGCTATGATCATGTGTTAATATTTATGTAGAAAAAGTTCTAGTCATATTAATAATCAATGAAAATGCAAGTAAAAACTATTGAAATGCCACTGTGTATATCTTTTAGAGTAGGAAAAAAAAAACTTCTAATACCTTGTAATGGTAAAACTATAAAAATGATTTTAGGAATTCTGTTGGTAACACTGTAAATTAGGACATCTTTCAGAGGGCTATTTGTCAATAAAAAGTGAGTCTAAAGATGTTTTTACTCTGACCAATAATCCTACTTACAAGGCATGATCCTAAAGAAGTTGTTCAACAGAATAAAAGGTATATAGATAATGACCGTCATCATCAAATTACTTATTAAAACCACACAAGGAAGCAATCTAAATATTCTGTGATTGGCTTCCACTACATCCCATACACTTTTCTTTTATACTGCTTATCAGATTTTAATTATTTGACAACTGTCTCACTACTAGATAGTAAGCTCCATGAGGGTAGTGCTGTCTCTGCCTAGATCTCTGGCACATAAATACAGACTGTAGGAATTAAGAACAAATACTGAAACATTTATAATTTATTATTTATTCTTAGATGGAGTCTCGTTTTGTCGCCCAGGCTGGAGTGCAATGGCGCGATCTCAGCTCACTGCTACCTCTGCCTCCCCGGGTGCCAGCGATTCTCCTGCCTCAGCCTCCCGAGTAGCTGGGATTACAGGTGCCCACCACTGCATCCGGCTAATTTTTGTATTTTTAGTAGAGACGGGGCTTCACCATGTTGGCCAAGCTGGTTTCGAACTCTTGACCCTCCTTGGCCTCCCAAATCCTGGCCTGCCTCGGTCTCCCAAAGTACTGGGATTACAGGCATGAGCCACTGCGCCTGACCTAATTTAATGTCAAGTAAAAATAACACAAAATATATGTGTGCTACAAGTAAAACTGAGTAACATAAACATGATTATATTATTATACAAGATTAAAAATACTTAAGACGGAGGCATCATTGGCCAACTTTTCAATTATTTTAAATATTCTTTAAAGTTACTTTAGTACCTCTGAAATGAAAAAGCAGGAAAAAATTTGCTGTTATTTACACCAAACTTGACCTTGTAGTAGGGATGAAATGGCCACCATGAAAGCCTGAGGGCCCACTCTCCAGCTTACCCCCAGGCACTCAGTTATTCTTTCTTTGCTCAAGGGTAGAAAGAGCCAAAATACTCATATATCATATGTAGCATAACCCTATTTTCTATAACAATCTCAAACAAAGGCAGAATGTTGAGAGAGACAGTGAAATGTCTTCTAAAGCAATCCCTCTTTTGAACAGTGAATTTGCTGGTTACTAACAGCAGGGGGTGCCAAAGGGATCGCTATTGTTCCCAGGAGATGACCACGAGAAAGACTGCTGAGGCCTAAGGTGAAAAAAAGCTTAGGTTTGAGAGTAAAATCCAAATGCAGCAGGTTTTCACTTAACAATTGGTACATGTGGATAAAACTCAGGAGCTCATAAACTTGAATGGATAAAAACTACATTTTAATTTTCACTAACTTCTAATATTTTGCATTTCCTTGATTTATAAGTGTAGGCAACCAATCACTGTAGAATCACAGCGCCAGTGACTCTGTCATGAACAGAAGTCATAGCTAACACCACAGTACATCACAGCTGTTGCAGATTTCTCAAATACCATTTATGCTCATCACCGCTTTGAAACAACAGGCTTCAGGAGTTACTGTTAGGTATACAGCTGGATATTGTTTAATCTACTAGTAAAGCCACACATATTACTATATCATGAATTTGTTCAATAATCTGATAACTTTAAATAACAGAATACTTTCATATTCCAGTGGATTTTATTTTATGCATTTACACACGCTTTTCTGAGAAAGGCAGAAAAAAAGCTGAAGACGTGTGCTCAGTCTCAAGGCAGGCAACTGACAGGGAAGGTCAAATTTGGTCTGAGAGAAAATTATTTTAAGACACAAGAGAGAAGTGGGCACAGTGCACATTTTCAGTTAGTGTATATTCCTCACAGAGAAGGTGCAAACCCGGAAGTTTTGCTTCACAGGCTCCCAGTGCACCAGTGTTTCCAGAGGCCTGGCTCTGGACATGCCGTTCAGAGATCTGCTTCACACAATGTGCCACTGCAAAGCAGTCTGTGTAGCCTAGGTGCAGAGGCATGAAATACAATGCGAATGTCGTCCTCAGCATCTCTCTGGGAGTTATTGTTATTACCAGTGGACTCTCCAGATGCCAAATATCATTTATTTGATGAACAAAACCAAAATTAGATCCAAAATGCTAGAAGGCTGGGATGAGATACTGAGAGAAGTAATAGAGTCAGTACTCACATTCGAACAAAGAGTGACTCTTTGGATGTCAGACCAGGAGATGAGTACTTTTCAACCAGGGCCAAAGTACTGAAGCCAAACTTATGAATGGGCTCATTGGAATCCAGCGGGGGGAAATCGGTGTCCACCTCCCCATCATCCTCAGCAATATGCAGGCAGTAGGCACTGACATTGTCACTGAAAGGAAAACCAAAAAGGCGAGTGAATACCAAGGTAGGGAAGGGACAAGAAGACCAGAGGGTATGGTGCACAGCAAGCAAATTGAGGAGACTGCTTTTCTTTACCCCAAGCCTGGTGATACAGTAAAAAATCCCAAATCCTACTTCACTTGATAGAGAGAATACACATGGCAATGCAAAGGGGAGAAAAACAGTGTGAAATGAAGGTCTTTATACTACTCTATTCTTGCAACATTCACTGAGCCCTATTGCAGCTACAACAAAGAACCTAACCTCTTAGATCAAAGGTGAGATTTAGTATCAGCCCTAAAAGCAGCTTACAGCATAGTAGGGAGGAAAAGTAATAAGCATTACACTAGCTACAATACAAATGTAAAAAAATATATATAAAACAGATATAAACAAAACTGTAAAGGGGGGAAGATTATTTGGCCACGGGGAAGGCAGGGGTCAGAGGCTTTTGATTTATGGTTAGGATTAAGAAAATATCTGGCCAGGCACGGTGGCTCATGCCTGTAACCCCAGCACTTTGGGAGGCTGAGGCAGGCAGATCGCTTGATCCCAGGAGTTCAAGACTAGCTGGGCAACATGGCGAAACCCCGTCTCTGCTAAAAATACAAAAATTAGCCAGACATGGTGGTGCGCGCCTGTAGTTCCAGCTACTCAGGAGGCTGAGGTGAGAGGATCACTTGAGCCCGTGAGGTCGAGGCTGCAGTGAGCTATGATGGTGCTACTTCACTCCAGCCTGGGCAACAGAGTAAGACCCTGTCTCAAAAAAATAAAATTAAAATTAAAATTAAAAAAGAAAATATCTGTGCTCTAGATCAGGAGAAATACTCAAGGTAACCAAGACAATCCATACAGTTCTCCCTTCTCTAAAGAGTATCTAACTCAGTTGGTAGAATCTGACTTCAAACACCATGGATCCTTAGCAGAGTAAAAGCAAATGACTGGATTAGTCCTGACACAGATACCTGGTCCTCTTGACTACTTCTGCACACTTCCCACTCCCTAGAATGTCCAGACAGTACTCTCAGATTGCAGTCTTGCCCAGTTTAGAATCAACACATACCCTCTTTGGGGGAAGTAAAAAGTTGATCTGTTCAAAGAGGGTGGGAAACTATACCAACATACAGACAGTGTAGATTGCAATCAATTCAATTGCTCCAAACCGCAAACCTGTGAGCTTCAGAAGTATGCTAGCTTCAGAAGCAGGAACCCAAAAGTTCACAAGGCAGTAGAATTCTAAATTCTGCAGCTTATATTTGGAGTTTTAATTACATGATTGATGCTTAAATTAATTAATTGCAAAGTGTATGCTAATTGTTTAATTGGTAGCTTGATCTATATAGATCATTTTTTGAATTAAATGAGTTGATTTACCAAGTTTATTGATTGGATGTGACAATGAATTATTTCACTGACTACCTGATTTGCAATTTTCCCAATTAATTCACAAATCTTTAGCTGCAACTCTGCTTATTGAGAGGGAGCCTACTTCAGGTGATCCATACTCAGTGAGTCTGTCATGACTAAGAGATATTTATTATAAAAAACAGGTAATAAGGACAAATTAAAATTAATGGAAACTGTAAATTTGCTAAATGGATTGATAACAAGAAAGTAATCTAGCTAAGTTTGTCATTTTACATTTCAGGTATTCGCAATGCTGTTAAGATATTTAAAATTCATCTCTGAATGGCATAGGAAACTTTTGGATCTCTGCAACAGGGTACTAACTGAAACACAAAACAATTACAGGGCAAAAGAAAGCACTTTGGATGAGGAAAATGTCATGGTATACTGGCTAAGAGAGCTCTGTGGTCAGAACGAGTTCAAATTTCAGCTCCATGGCTCATGGCTATGTGATTTCAGAGAATAAGCTTCACCTTGAGTTTCAGTTTCCACTTCTATAAAAAGGGTATAATTGCCCCTCAGAGGCTGTAAAGATTAGATGAGATAATATATGTAGTGTCTGGCATGTAACAGAAGTAAAAAATAAATGGGAAGGTAACTCTAATAAGAAAGTCATATGGAAACTAACTTATAGTTGCACCAATCCTTAAACACAAATTGTGGATGCATATTAGAGCAACAGTGTAACTGAGCAGCATGTTCTACATACACACATCTGTAACGGGTGTCAACATGTCCACTGTGTTCCAATCTTGGGGTCACTGAGCCCCCAGGGTTTTATGAACAGGGCAGACATGGATGGAACAAGCAACAGACAGCACAGATTATTTATTGCCATGTAAATCAACCTGCGGAATGTTTGATTCTCCAGCACCACAGAGGTTTAGGGGCAAATAATAAGCCTATTGATCAAAGCAGAAAAGTCCAACAATGATATCAGAAGAATTCTGCTTTATTGTTAAGGGACACCCCCAAATCCTCTCAAAACAAATTCAATAAATATCACAGATTTGAGATGCAAAAGGTTCACTGCCAAGTGCTATTATTCTCCCCAGTTCTTAAATATGAAGTGTGAAATCATTCATTCAAAACACATTTGTAAAGTGCCCCCCTGGGCTGTGGCCTGTCCTGAGCACCAGGAACAGAGGAAGGAAAAGAAGACTGATTCCTGCCATATTATACAAGACGAATAGAAGCCTCTTCTGGGTCATCAGTAAAGTCTAGCAGCAAATAGTGCTCCAACTCCTCTGACCCCTTAATTGAAAATCTGAGGAGATAATGACTAAAATTCTATATTCTACACATGGACGTATTGGTTCCTTTGGTGCTTTTATAAAGGAATCATTAATAAAAGAAGCTACTGTTATATTTTGACTTCTAAAACTGCTTCAGGACTCCAAATTAGTACTAGTACAATACCAGCAGTATCATTAGCTACATATATTGAGTACTATGATGAGCCAGATACTCTGCAAAGCGGCTTAGATATATAAGCTCACTGAAACTTCACATCAACTTTGTAAATGAATCATTTATTATTTCTATTTTACAAATTAGATAACTGAGCCTCAATAGCATTAGGTGGCTTGCTCAAGATTAAACAGCATGTAAGTGACAGGGCTGAGATTCAAATCCAGGCAGCCAAGAGCTGTCCTTCTTGACCCCCACCCATTCCTCTGCCAAAGCCATAGTGTGTCAAGACTTCCTGAGGCACTTGGGAACCCAATCACCTATGGAAATATGACACACTTTGATGAGAAGGAGGAAACCGTAACATATTACTTATAAAAAGTTAGATTTAGTTCAACCTCCTCGCTTTTACAGATGGGAAATGGAGGCAGAGAAAAGAGGGATAACATGCTCATGATCACCCAGTTAAACAGAGGCAAAGCTGGTCTCGAAAACTCTGGTCTCCCCACTTCTTGTCCATTATTCTTTAAACAAATAAAAAACTGGTGGACTTTGAAATGGGGAGAGAAAAAAAAGGGGGCAGCTCTGGTCCCTGCCTCAGGAAATCCCCCGATACAGACATCTCAGAGTTTACAACACAATGGAAACAGGGGCACTTCCCATGATATAGTTTGGTGGAAAGAACAGGGATTTTGCAGACTCATCTGGTTTTAATGCTAACTCAAATTCTTAGACCAAATCTCTTTGAGCTCCATTTTCTTATTTGAAAAACAGCTTTCCTTGATTCCTCTAGGAGAATAGCTTGGATCTCCGAAATTCAAGCAATTCTCCTTTGTGGTCTTACAAAATTTGGTCAATATTTCTGTATATCACTAATCATATTGTTTTTTCCTATTTCTGCATCTGTATTCTAAAGAGCAAGGATTCTTCTATTATCTCTCCATACTTACTAAAGAGTAAAATGACTGGCATTTAGAAGGTACTTAACAAACATTTGTTGAATAAATGAAGATATGAATGTGTAGACTGAATCACTCTATGAAAAAAGCAAAGGGTATTATTATTATTATTATTTTTGAGATGGAGTCTTGCTCTTGTCACCTAGGCTAGAGTGCAATGGCACGATCTCTGCTCACTGAAACCTCTGCCTCCCGGTTTCAGGCGATTCTCCTGCCTCAGCCTCCCGAGTGGGATTATAGGTGCCTGCCACCACACCAGGCTAGTTTTCGTATTTTTAGTAGAGACAGGGTTTCGCCATGTTGGCCAGGCTGGTCTCGAACTCCTGACCTCGTGATCCACCCGCCTTGGCCTCCCAAAGTGCTGGGATTATAGGTGTGAGCCACCATGCCCGACCAGCCAAGGGTATTATTAATGAGGTATGTGTTAACGAGAAGAGGGGAAGTAATAACCTTTTCTTTTTGTGTTCTTGCTTTTCACAGTGATATCTGTTAACCAAATAGGGCTTTCTAGGCAATGCACATGTGTCAAAGATTGTAATTCAAGACTAGAGGAGAAGGCAGCACAGGAAGAGGTGAGGATGAAAGGGGAATTTTTATAGTCCATCGAGATATGAATACTGGCATCTCACTTTTTATGGAGAGAAAACAGTGAGAAATGATGATACTATGTAAAAATTTTCAATTGTCACACATGAAAAGACTAGAAATAAATGTACCAAATGGGTTAAGTTTACACATACATTTAAGTCACGAGCTCTCTTTTTCTTCTAATTTTATATACTTTCCAAACATCCTGAGTACACATAACTTTTATTTTCCTTTCTTTATAAAAGATTTATTTTTGATAAGGGTAGCACATTTTTATTGTGCACAATTTAGAAATTTGAAGCAGTATGAGAATGCAGGGAAATCTCTTAGCCCGCCACACAGAAAATCACTTGTCCTGGAGACCCTTAGCATTGTCAGCCTTACTCACGTCCCCTTGTTCCTAAGTGGTCATTTTCTCTACCGAGTTCTGGAATTATGAAGGAAGTAATCATATCTACTGCATCAGGGTCTTGTAAGGATTGAATGATTGAATTTACTGCACAGTGCCTGCATGAAGAAAGATTCTCATTTTGCTAAGATTTCTTCCACCGCTCTTAAGCTTCTGATTACGCAGAAGCTGGATTAACTATCTCACAGTAGCATGGTAGATAGCCCGAGGCAGAGAGACCTAAAAGTCCTGTTTCTGAGTCACCACCAGAGAAAGAGGAATGATTAAAAGAACAATGAACAAGTACAGGATAACTGGATCCACAGGAAGAGACTTAATTTTAGAGTTGGGCTGGCATAAAAAGAGCAGAACCTTTCATGGGACCAGGAAGTCTCCAAGAGAATTGGAAGTTTGAACAATGAATGGATGCAAAATAGAGCCTGCTGCCAAAAGAGAGGTGAGTGTGGGGGTGTACAGGGCAGAATATATATGATACATAAATCATATCTCCAAATCTTTGATGAGTACAACTTTCACTTATTCATGTTCCATCAAATGAGGTTAAAATTTTCCATTAAAAAATTTATTTCATTGAATTGTTTAACCAATACTCATTTTACGTTCAAAGGCCAGTATAGCTTTCACAAAGTGACAGAAGCCTGTAGCCCATATATAGACAGCATTTAATCCATATGTGAAAATTCAGGAGCATTCCAGGAAGCATCCTAGATTTCTCCCAAATGTGATCTGGCATGTTCAATTTACATACTCATAAAAATTCACTCATCCTCGGAAAATGTAAAACACACTTAAGTATGATGACCAGATAGATGAATGCTTATTGGTTTTTTTTTTACATGAAAAATAAAAGAGCACATGATTTTTAAATGTCCAGAACTCTCATTACTTGGGCTTTGGTGTTTATTTTGATGAGAGAATCAATATTAATAGTGTATTGGGCATTAGCAAGGGAAAAAAGGTCATGAGGATTGCAGCTCAGAAGCTGATCTCTCTGAAATCAGAGAAAAGGCTTTTAAGGTGATCAAGATTTCCTTTTCTCCAAAACCCCTCAGGAAAGTGAGGTCCAAAAAAACCTCAGGAAGCTAGATAACTTCCTGATCCTCAGTTCTCTCCTGCAAAAAAAAAAAAAAAAAAAAAAAAAGATTATTATCTATAACTTACAGAGATGTTGTAAGGAATAAAATAATACACTTGAAGTGCTTAGCATGTGGTGTAACACATAGTAGGCCCTCCAGTGTGTATCTACCAACCCATTAACTAGCAGTGTGGTGACTAGCAACTGGGAAATGTTGATAATGGGTTTTCTTTCTGTCTAGGTCACTGAACAAAATGTATGCAATAATTCCACATCTGTCACTTAAATAAAATACATCAGCAGGTTGAGAAATCTAACTTGGTGATTTTTACTGAATAAAATTCTATATACAGTCAGAAGCTTATTTTAGCAGACACCTGAAGAAGGGCCTCCTTGGCAGGGCAAGGGTAGAGAATTTCAGTCCAGATCTTTAAATGTTCCTATGTTCTCTCACCCATTCCACAAATTATTCATTGAGTATTTGCTAAGTGTTAAGCATTGTGTATGGACTGAGGAATACAAGCCCATAAAATAGACACAGTCCAGACTCAAAACTATCCTACTACAACTTATAAGACTTCTTGCTGGGTGTGGTGACTCTCATCTATAATCCTAGCACTTTGGGAGGTCAAGGCAGGCAGATTGCTTGAGCCCAAGAGTTTGAGACTAGCCTGGGCAACATGGTGAAACCCCATCTCTATAAAAAATACAAAAATTAGCTGGGTGTGGTGGCACATGCTTATAGTCCCAGCTACTTAGGAGGTGAGGTGCGAGGATAGCTTGAGCCTGGGAGGATGAGGCTGCCGTGAGCTGCGATTGCACCCCTGCAGCAGCGTGGGCAACAGAGTGAGACACTGTCTTGAAAAGGAAAAAGAAAAAAGACTTCTTCATTCACTTGGATGTCTCTCAAGTAATCTCTGCCTTCATTACACCCAAAACTGAACTCCACTCACACTGAGAAACCTATTTCTGTAGGATATCCCATTTCGACCTTGCCATCCACATAGTTCTTCAATGTCCACCCAGTCTTAGGCCTGTCTCTCTTCTCATTCATCCATGCTAAAAGTTTTAATTAATATTTATGTAGATGACTCCTAAATTCATATTTCCAGCTCATATCTCTCCCCTCTAAACTCCAGACAAGAAAATACAAGTGACTACTTGAACACTTTGTTTAGATCTAGCAAAGCCACCTCAAACTAACAGGCAGAAAACCAAACTCATGCTGCCCCTATCCCTCCTAGTCACATAGCAAGCCCCAACAAAACCTGCTGTTCCAATGCTAGCTATTTCAGTGAAGAGCACCACAGTGCATCACGGTGTGTGAGTCATGAAGCCTCTCCTCTGCCACACTCTCCATATTGAGTTCAGCCCAAGTCCTTGTGAATTCCATTTCTCAAATTCTCCCAGAATCTGCCCACTTCTCTCAATCCCCACTGTGACCCCTGCCTACCTCTCGGTCTCATTCTGTCAAAGGTGTGTGAGTCAGAGCAACTCCATCTTAAACAGAGCTGGGTAAAATGAGGCTGAAACCTACTGGGCTGCATTCCCAGATGGTTAAGGCATTCGGATAAGACGGGCGGTCAGCACAAAATACAGGTCATAAAGACATTGCTGATAAAAGGTTGCAGTAATGGAGCCAGCTAAAATCCACTGAAACCAAAATGGCAACAAGAGTGACCTCTGGTCATCCTCACTGCTACACTCTCACCAGCGCCATGACAGTTTACAAATGCCATGGCAAGATCAGAAAGTTACCCTATATGGTCTAAAAAGGGGAGGCATGAATAATCCACTGTTGTTTAGCATATCATCAAGAAATAACTATAAAAATAGGCAACCAGCAGCCCCCGGGGCTGCTCTGTCTATGGAGTAGCCATTCTTTTATTCCTTTTTTTTCTTAATAAACTTGCTTTCACTTTGCACTGTGGACTTGCCCTGAATTCTTTCTTGCGTGAGATCCAAGAACCCTCTCTTGGAGTCTGGATCAGGACCCCTGTCCTGTAACATCTTCCTGGCGACCATAAAGGGACTATAGTGAGAAAACCCTGACTCAATGGCTACCTTTGGGTAAATGTTGGGGTCCTGTAACATCTTTCTGGCAATGACAGAAGTGACTATACTGCGGAAACCCCTGACCCAACAAAAGCTAACTTTGGGTAAGTGGTGGGGTCTGGTAACATCTTTCTCACGAACCACAAAAGGGACAATACTGAGGAGACCCTCCGACGCAAAGGAAATAGACTGGAGCACTGATTGGACAACTTTGGGTAAGTGATGGGGTACCCGGGTAAAGAATGAGATTGGTAAAGAATGAGACTGGGGTAGAGGCCCAACTTAGGGGAGTTACAGTCTCTCCTAAGACAGAGTGGGTTAGAGTCCCCTCTTAATAAAAAGCAAGGACGCTTGACTGACCTTGGGTTAGAGGCCTAACTTAGGAGGGTTAAAGTCCCTTCTAAGATTTAGGGGGTTAAAGGCCCCTCTCGGTAAAGTCCTTGGATAAGAACAGGTTTGGCACTATGGGATGTTAACTGTTATTCTCTTTGGATTAATCTGCCTTGCACTCTTTGCTGATGACTGTGGATGACAGGGTTAGGCATGTACAGGATCGTGGGATATGAGGAGTTTTTTCCTCCCTAAAAGGGGAAACTTGAGAGCTGATGGGACTGCTGGAAAAGGTCTGTTTGCAACCAACAAGCAGCCGCCTGAACTTTTCATTGTCGGCTACAAGGAATGGGTCTTTTACCTGGCCTTCCTAAGCTCTTCACCTTCCCCACCCTGCCACAGGCAATACTTTCCTTCTGTACTTTTCCTTTCCTTTCTGTTACTCAGGGCAACCACCCTGCCCAGCCACCACATGTTGAAACTCTAAGTCAGAGGTTGGATTAAAGATGATGAGGCCCATCTGAGGGCAAATTTAAGCCTTGCCAGTTTGATATTGGGTGCTAAGCAGAGTGGCTAACGTCTATGTTTTATCATATGTATTTTGCTCTGGCCAGAATGAAAAAAAATAATTTTCCTTTATGATGCAGCTTGGCCCCCAGGGTGATGGTGCTGCAGGCTGGATCACTGGGGGCCGCTCAGGGAAAGGGAATCCAGAAGCCTGGCATGCTGACAAAAGGGTAAGAATTTCTTTCCAGTCAGATTTCTGGCTTCTTCCTCTCTGTGCAAACGGGTCAATGAATGGTTTAAAAAAAAAATCAGTGTTTATCTCCTCTGTAAAGCTTTGATTAATGCGAAAAAGAATTCTAAGGCTAGTCTTAAGCTGGTGTATTTCGTGCTATGAATTAGTCGTTCTGTGTCGAGGTGTACCTCAGGGTAAAACACGGGCTTAGAACACCTGTAAGCCCACTTTTCCAGACAAGCCAGCAAGTTGGTCAGTAACAAACTTGAATACAGGTCCCTAAAACAAAAAAACTGGATGACATCTCCACCTTGTTTTATGCCCTTGGGAGCTTGACCTTTTAACCACGTTTAATGCCTTCCAGGGAACAGGAATTTTAGGGTTCATGTCATAGTTAGCTCTAAAAATCATATTAAATAGTTAAAAGCCTTTGCAAGCTCAAAATGAACTACTCTAGACTCCTTCTGGGAAAGGAAATGGAGACTGCCCCACGCTATCGCTCAGTAGCTAAGGTTTTTGCACTTTCACAGTGGTGGTCCGGGTTCAATTCCCCACCTAGGAAGTAAGTTGTTTCTGGTTTAATATCTGCGTGAACTTGTCTATTCTTTTCTCCTCCGCGGACTATCTTAAATTTTCCTTTCTCTGAATACCTGGGAGGTTACCTTTGGTAAAATTCAAAAGCCAGAAATATCAGCTGCTTGGCATAAGAAATTCTAAAAGGACGTTATTAGAGAGTGGTACGGTTAAAATCAGTTTAATTAAAAGTGGATATTCAAGCTCTAACAGCCTCCTTGGGAAAAACAGGAGGCACCAGAGACCCCTTTCCTGGCCCTGTTCTTCCAAGGGCTCCACCCTAAAGCCAGTAATCCAATTAAGAAACTTAAACACTGGCAAATGAAAAATCTTACAACTACTGTAGTAATCTTCTTCTGTCTTTCTGTGTAGCTACATATGTGTTGTGTGTAATGCTTATATAAAAGAGCTCTAATTGGCTTAAACAAAAATAAGCACTTAAATCAAATATTTTAAAAGTAAAATAAAAACTGTAATGCCTTTTGGTTCATGTAACTTTAGTAATCTTTGGGAAATGAAAACAGCTTTAAAAATGACTGATAAAATAAAAATGTTTAGTCTAAATTATGCAGGTCAGATACTAAGTTGGCTAAATGCTTTAAGGTCATGAACTGCTTATTTAACTTTTAAAAATTGTTTAATTTACCTACCTTAAAGCCATTAAATTCTAGATAAGGCCTGGGGACATGTGGAACTGGCCATGCCCCCTAGCTATACAAAGAAGATTACAAAGAAAGACATTTTATATAAGAAAGGATCTTATATGGTAAATTCTTGTCCTAAAGTAAAAAAAACTGGTTGTTTAAAAGGAGGGAGGTTTAGGGCAAGTTAGAAAGTCCAAGAGTCTCAAATGGTATGGGTAAGTCATGAAAAAATTTGTGAAAGGGAATTTATGCAAGAAATGTTGTACAATTCAAAGGTTGTTAGGTCTGCTAAATGCTTCATAAAATACCACTATGGTTATTACTGTATAACTTGCCTGCTTTACAGCTAGGTAAGGCCTGGGGACATGTGGAGTTAGCCACGCCCCTAGCTATGCTGGAGAGTCAGACCTTATCTGCACTTCTGCCTAGTGTGTCCTAGGCAGGCTCCATACCTAGTGTAGAATGAAAATCTCAAACTTACCAAAGTTTTCACCAAAAATAAAAGTTGCTAAGAGTTAACATTATAACATGCAATTGAAACTACTGAAATAATTTTACATGCAGTGTGTAAAGAAAGTAAAATTTGTTTTTGGTGAAAGATTATAAGAAATCATGGGAATGTGAATTTTTTTTCTGCCTAAAGTATTGAAGGATTGTTTTAAGTAAGAAAAAAAAATCTCAAGGTTTAAGCAAGTTGTGAAAGGTTTATAAAAAGTAATTGTAAGAGATTCAGTGTGTGAACATACTGGCTAAAGTTAAAGGGGTACTATTCAATTTTTCCATGAATTAAATTTTAGAATAAAAGCACAACGGGTTTTTCTTAGCGCACTCATCTGCTCTTTCACAAAAAAAAAAAAAAAAAAAGTAAAGGGTTATAAAGGTTTATAAGAATCCTAACTTATGGTTAAATATTAAAATTCAGTAAATATGTCTAAAAGATTTTATTAAAAATTGCATTTAACATTAACAGTACATTAATATAGAGGTGAAATCTGGCTTATTTGGTATAAAAATCATACATTATCAAATGTAAAATGGTGTTTTGCTTTCTTTGGACTATATGTGCATAAATGTGTTATTGGTGTATGTTCCAAATTATGGGAAACTCCTATAATTCTAATATAACTTAGTGTATGTAATTAATCATTATAATTGTTACGTAAAATTTTGTGTGCCACAGAAGTAACCAAATTTCCTTATCAATTGTGGCTTTAATAGTGGCTGTCCTAAAACTTTTTATCATCTACAGACCATTGTTGTCTTGTTTTAATCCTCTTTAGAAGGTAGTTTATAATTAACTAGAGAACTCTAGCAGGTGTTCTTAAATGCAGGTTTCTAATAACTTTGGAAATTGTAAGATTAGAATAGAGGAAACAACTTTTAAAACTCTTATGAAGAGCTGGAATGTTTATGAATATCTAATAGAACAGAAGTTAACTGAATTAACTGGACCAATAGAAAACTAACGTAATCTTTTTAACTTTGCTTAAATGCTGCTGATCCGGCCAGGTGCAGTGGCTCATGCCCGCAATCCTAGCACTTTGGGAGGCTGAGGCGGGTGGATCACCTAAGGTCAGGAGCTCGAGATGAGCCTGGCCAACGCATGGTGAAACCCCATCTTTACTAAAAAAAATACAAAAACTAGCCGGGTGTGGTGGTGCACACCTGTAATCCCAGCTATTCGGGAGGCTGAGGAAGGAGAATCGCTTGAACCTTGGAGGCAGAGATTGCAGTGAGCCAAGATCACGCCACTGCACTCCAGCCTGCTCGATGGGAGCGAGACTCTATCTCAAAATAAATAAATAAATAAATAAATAAATAAATAAATAAATAAATTATGCTGCTGATCCTTTGTTTTTCAGAGTCAAGGAAACTTTTCATTTGAGCTATTTACAGCTTTTACCAATTAAGTAAAGTATACTCCTGTAAACAAAATTTGGAGCATATTTGTTTCTCTCTACCTGATTTCTCCAAAATTTGGAAACTATTTGTGAGCATTCTTAATTTATGGCAATATAGTTATTTGCATAAGTGCAATAAGAATCTGTTTTCTTTTATAACAGAACACAACTGAAGAAACTAGTTATTTTACCAAGGCTTTAACTGGAATGGCGTGTACAAGGTTTCTGACCTGTGATAAGTAAAGAATGTCACTTTCTAACAGGTCCAGGAGCCCCAAGTTATCTTGGGACCCCAAGAGGAGAGGAATTTACTCAACTAATAGTTATTTGAGGGTACAAAACCATGGCTGAGTTTGGTTTTAAGAAATCTTAACTAAGATTCCTTCTATGGAACAGAGTTCTATCAAAGCCAATTTTAAAAGAGGCTATGTGAAAAATAATTATTTTTGCTGCACTTTATACAAATAATCAGGCCAAGTATATAATAAAGCAAACCAGTCTTACCATGATATGTTTTTAGTAAAAATGAAAAACTGGAGAATGAAATATTATGTTTCAAGAACTATGGTACACTTTCTATTAAATTCAAGTCTCATTAGTTGTTTTTAAGTTTGTTTCTGCAATTTAGGCTAACGCTGCTTATTCCTGTGAACCAAAGAGTGATCTCTGACTTCTGCTCAGAAGAAACAAGAGGGATAAGTAATGTAAAAATCTGGATCAGTATTCTAATTCTGGGCACATTACAATCAGCTACCAATCCCAGATCGGCTTAGTTCCAACAGTTGCCCAGTTCATGTAAAGCCTTCTAATTTAGTTTATTTGGAATAACTTTACTTATTTTGCTTTACTCTTGTGGAATATACTGCTGTTATACTCATTGTGTAGGAATACAGGACAAGCTTACTGAATGTTTTCTTAAATTAAACACTTATTAATCTTCCAGATATTGCCTTTTCTCAAAACTCAAGAGTTATGAATGGACCTTACCATACTGATGCTTTCTGACTGAGCTCCTGTCTACTCTGAATGCAAGAAACCCTCATAGTTAGGCAGGAATATCATAATCGCTATTCAGCTTGAAGAAGTTAAAGAAGACGGATCTTCGTCCCTCTGCAACCCTTACGATTAAGAGTTCTCTTATAAAAGGGCGGGAGGAAACAACAGAGGTGTGTGAACAAGAGCAACTCCATCTTAAATAGGAGCTGGGTAAAATGAGGCTGAAACCTACCTGGCTGCATTCCCAAACAGTTAAGGCATTCTAAGTCACAGGATGAGATAGCAGGTCAGCACAAAATAAAGGTCATAACAACCCTGCTGACAAAACAGGTTGCAGTAAAGGAGCCAGCCAAAACACACCCAAACCAAAATGGCAACAAAAGTGACCTCTGGTCATCCTCACTGCTACACTCCCACCAGTGCCATGACAGTTTACAAATGCCATGGCAACATCAGGAAGTAACCCTATATGGTCTAAAAAGGGGAGGCATTAATAATCCACCCCTTGTTTAGCATATCAGCAAGAAATAAACATAAAAATGGGCAACCAGCAGCCCCAAGGGGTTGGCTATGGAATAGCCATTCTTTCATTTCTTTACTTTCTTAACAAACTTGCTTTCATTTTGTACTGTGGGATCACCCTGAATTCTTTCTTGCATGAGAGCCAAAAACCCTCTTGGGGTCTGGATCAAGACCCCTGTCCTATAACAATCCCACTCTGTTCTCTCTGTTCTTTGTGCTCCAGCCACACTGACTCTCTTTTGTTCCCTTACCACAACATGCTTCCTCCAGCAATAAGGTGGCTGCCACACTGCTCCATCTGCTGGGACCCTCCCCCGCCCCAATGCCTCCTGTATCACTTTCTTGGGGAATTTCTCCCTGACTTCCAGGCAAAGCTCTCATAAACAGTGTTCCTTTCCTTCAGAGCACTTAATTCAGTTTTAAAGCAAACATTACTTAGTTTAACTATTTGAATTAATTATTTTAGTTATTTGCCCACTTCCATCAATAGACTGTGGAATTCATGAAAGCGAGACCATGCCTGGCTCTACTCACCACTGTATACCCAGCAAAATGCCTGGTATATAGCAAACACTCAATAAATATTTGTTGAATGCATGAATGAATAGAAATGATAAGTGAAATGAGCCAGTTACAAAGTGCTTTTACCCTTGATAATTTCTTCTTCCCCAACAAACTGTACATTTTTTAGTGCAGTGATCACATTTCTCTTGTTCTCCATTTTATCCTGAATACTTAGGGTCTGAAACTTCAAAAACATTTATTAAATGAAGGAATGAAGGACTTAAGCTTCTGAGATTAAGCAGAATGCCAAGAGGAGAAGAATGAGAAAAGCCTTTCTGACTACAGAAATAGCAAAAGCACTTATGGTATTGATGTTAAAAAGCTACCAGTAAAAGAATGTGATGCCTTAGGATATATGGGAGCACAGCTGGGAGTCAGAATAGGAAGGGCCACTTCAGCTGTACTGTTTAGGTGAGTAGTTCTCATGATGACTCTAAGAAATATAAAGCAGAAGCAGCAACCCAGAAATGGGAGAAGACACAGGTGGGCATGCAGATGGTAAAAAAGGGGACTATCAAGAACATACTGAAGAGTTCAAATAACAAAGTTGTCTGGAAATATATAATGTCAGGTCAAACACTGCTAAATACTGTCCTAAGTCCACAGGGCATCAGAATATCATAGGATAGTAAAATTACTTGAGTCATCAAAAAAGGACTAAATTACACTACTACTGCTGAACTGCTTACTAATATTGGTTGTGGTAGTAGCTGGCTGCGGTTACAGTAGTTAGCAGGAGCAGAAATGAACATTTATTGAGCACTTGCTATGTATTTTCTCATTTTATTTTCATTACTACCCTGTTAGATAGTTTCCACCCTCATTTTTACATGAGAAAATCATACTACGTGGGGCTTAAGTAATTCATTTAAAATCATCCTGCTAGTAAGCGTTAACACCAGAATTAAAACCCAGCCTGTAGCTGTGAATCTCACACTTTCAGCCACTATGTTATATTCTGATTAAGAAAGTACAGAAAGATGTTAACACAATTTAGAGAGCTCCTATGAAGAATAACTCAAATGAAGTTTGGCCAGGCATGGTGGCTCATGCTTATGATTCTAGTACTTTGGGAGGCTGAGGCAAGATGATCGCCTTAAGCCAGGAATTCAAGACCACCCCAGGCAGCAAAGCTCTTGCAAAAAATTTGTGCCACTACAAAAAATTTTAAAAATTAGCCAAGTGTGGTGACATGCACCTGTAGTTCTAGCTACTTGGGAGGCAAAGGTGGGAGGATTACTTGAACCCAGGAGTTCAAGGCTGCAGTGAACTGTAATTGCACAACCGCACTCCAACCTGAGCAATAGTCTTAAAATAAATGAATAAAATGTGATGCTTAATGAGATAAGCCTTCAAATAGCTACAAAACCCACCAACTTTCCCTAAGCAGTCTAGATGGCTGAGGTCCTATCAAAATGATGCTAATCCAGAGTTATCTCCAATGCATGACTATACCATGTATTGTTACACACTGGACTGTCTAATGTATAGTGGCCATTAAAAATGGGCAAAAGATATGAACAGCTCACCAAAGAAGACAAACAGGTAACAAATAAGCATATGAAGATGCTCAACATGATGTAATTAGGGAATTACAAACTAAAACAATGACATACCACTACACACCTATTAAAACAGCTAAAATTGAAAATACTGATAAAAACCAAATGCTCGTGAGGATTTGGAGCAACAACTCTCATTCCTCACTGGTGGGAATGCCAAATGGTATGACCACTTTGGAAGACAGTTTGGCAGTGTCTTATATCATAGGCTTACCATACAATTTGTCAATCACACTCCTACATATTTGCCCAAATGAACTGAAAACTTACATCCACATAAAAATCTGCACATGAATACTTACAGCGTCTTTATTCATAATTCCCAAAAATTAGAAGCAACCAAGATATCTTTCAATAGATGAATGAATAAATGAACTATGGTAAATCCATGCAGTCCATTACTTAACAACAGTTAGAAATAAGTGTATCACACAAAGGAAGCTTAAATGCATACTGCTAAGTGAAAAAAGCTAGTCTGAAAAGGCTACATATGGTATGATTCCAACTAGATGGCGTTCTATAAAATGCAATACTATAGAGACAGAAAAAAGGCCAGTGGTTGCCAGCGGTGGTGGGTAGGGTTGAATAGATGGAGCACAGGACATTTTTAGGGCAGTGAAGCCATTCTGTATGATACAACCATTAGAGCTGCACAAGAGTGAAACCTAATGTATAACTACTGGCTTTTGTTAATAATATTGGTTCAGCAACTTTAACAAATGTACCACACTAATGCAAGATATTAGTAACAGGAGTAAAATGAGGGATTGGAAGGATATGTATGGGAACTCAAACTGTATTTTCTGTGCAAATTTTCTGTAAACCTAAAACTGCTCTAAAAAATAGTCGATTAAAATTTAAAAAAAGCATAAAAAAGGATAGTTTTTATGAAATGAAAATCACTTACATGAGTCAAAAAAGAAAAACCTCACAAAATTATTAACATATCTAAAACAGAAGGCAAAAGTAAAAGACTGAAGAAATAGCAAAGAGCAGGGGAAAAAAAAGCTCAGATTGCTGATGAAGCAAAGAAACAGGCAAGACACAATCATAAACAGAACAAATAAGACCGGTTTATACTGAAGTAGAACTGATAATGAAGACATAAAACACATGAATCTTTATGTGAACTGAAATATATAAAGTGCATACTGTTGAAATATTAGGAAAAGTTAACAGAAACACACAAGAAAATGGAAACTTTAATGCATTTCTCTTAATCATCCATAGATCAAATAGTCAAAAACCTTAAGATAATAGAAATGAGTAATTAAGGACATTGACTTAATAAGTATATATTGAGGTCCATAACCGATAGAGAATAATTATTTCCAGAACCCATGGAATATTGACCAAAAAATTATAGTATAGTAAGCATCCAAATATACATAAATCTCTTAGGCAAAAATTTTATAGTCCACATTTTCTGATCAAAATTCAATAAAGAATAACAAAGTCTAAATTTTAAAATTTGACCATTTAGAGATTGAAATTATTTCAGTTAGTTTCTCCCAAATGTTTTCCCCCAAATCAGTGCATCAAAATAAGCAGGAAATAAGCCTAAGTACCATATTCCAATCTTGCTCAAGAGTTAGCAGACAGGAGGCCAAGAATTCCTGCCAAATCCTCCATTCCTTCACTGGAGCCAAAGTCTACTACCATAGACAGTTTACAAGGCACAGGAACACGAGAACAATATTTTTTTTTTTGAGACAAAGTTTTGTTCTTGTTGCCCAGGCTGGAGTGCAATGGCGTGATCTCAGCTCACTGCAACTTCCGCCTCCCAGGTTCAAGTGATTCTCCTGCCTCGGCCTCCCGAGTAGCTGGGATTACAGGCGCCTGCCACCACCCCCGGCTAATTTTTTGTATATTTTGTAGAGATGGGGTTTCACCATGTTGACCAGGCTGGTCTTGAACTTCTGACCTCAGGTGATCCACCCACCTCGGCCTCCCAGAGTGCTGGGATTACAGGCGTGAGCAACCGTGCCCGGCCCAAGAACAATATTCTTAAATGGTTTTCTTGACAACCAGGCTGAAACTAGTGGGCCACTCTTCACGTGCATCCAGCAATTCCCTCCTCTGTGAATGAAAAGCTCTTTCACAGGGCCAACCCACTGGAAAAGACCAAATAAGTATCTATTCCAACACTAAGTACAAACACACTAGAAAGAAAACACCTCACATTACACTGCCCGACAGGAGGACATCCCAGGGATTCACTTTATAGACTGTATTACACCAAACAAACCTGAGAAATCCAATGTCACTAAGAATTGTAAAAAATTTCAAAAGACCATGGTTTAGATTCAATGTAATCGTGTAATTCGAAATATGGAACAACTATTTAAAAATGTCATATAATTGTAGTCCAATATCAACACCAGGGAAATTGACATTGGTGCAATACCTGTTAAGACTAGACATTATTCATGAAAACAACAGGTGCTGGAGAGGATATGGAGAAACAGGAATGCTTTTACACTGTTGGTGGGAGCGTAAACTAGTTCAACCATTGCGGAAGACAGTGTGGCGATTTCTCAAGGATCTAGAACTAGAAATACCATTAGACCCGGCTATACCCAAAGGATTATAAATCATGCTACTATAAAGACACATGCACACATGTGTTTACTGCGGCACTATTCACAATAGCAAAGACTTGGAATCAATGCAAATGTCCATCAATGATAGACTGGATTAAGAAAATGTGGCACACATACACCATGGAATACTATGCAGCCATAAAAAAGGATGAGTTCATGTCTTTTGTAGGGACATGGATAAAGCTGGAAACCATCATTCTGAGCAAACTATCACAAGGACAGAAATCCAAACACCGCATGTTCTCACTCATAGGTGGGAATTGAACAATGAGAACACTTGGACACAGGGCGGGGAACATCACACACTGGGGCCTGTTGTGGGATGGGGGGAGGGGGAGGGATGGCATTAAGTGAAATACCTATTGTAAATGACGAGTTAATGGGTGCAGCACACCAACATGGCACATGTATATATATGTAACAAACGTGCACGTTGTGCACATGTACCCTAGAACTTAAAGTATATTAAAAAAAAGACTATAAACATTACTTTTCACCAGTTTTTACATGTACTTGTGTGTGTGTTGTGTAGTTCTACACATTGGATTACATGTATATATTTGTGTAATCATCACCAAGATACAAAACTGTTCCATCATGACAAAGAAGCTCTTTTTTACCACCTGTTTATAGTTGGACTGCCTCCCTAACACTGTGCCTGTCCTCTGGTAACCACTCAATTGTTCTCCATCTCTATACTTTTGTCATTTTGAGGATGTTACATAAATGGAATCGGGTGATATGAAACTTTTAGAGATTGGTTTTTCTCACTACGTGAATCCACCCAAGTCACTGCATGTATGAAAACGGTTTGTTCCTCTTCTCTTGATAGTAGTATTACTTGGTATGAATGTACCACAATGTTTAATCATTTACCTGCTGAAGGACATTTAGGTTGTTTCCAGTTTTAAGTACAAATAAGGCTGATATACACATTTGTATACAGGTTTTTATGTGAATATAAGTTTTCACTGCTCTGGAGTAAATGCCCAAGAGGGCAATTGCTGGGTTGTATGGTAAATTCACGTTTAGCTTTATAAGAAACTGCCAAAGTATTTTCCAGAATGACTATACCATTTTACATTATCAACAGAAATGATGTATGATACAGTTTCTCTACATCCTTGCCAGCAGTTGGTGTCATCACTATTTTTTATTTCAGCTGTTCTAATAGCGCGTGGTTTTAATTTGCATTTTCCTAATGGCTAATGTTGCTGAGCATCTTTTCATGTGCTCATCTGCCATCTGTATGCATATCCTCTTCAGTGATACGTCTGTTTATGCCTTTGCCCATTTTCTGACCAACCGTCTAAACTTTCTACTGTTGGGTTCTCAGTTCTTTACCTATTCTATATGTCTTTAGTCAGATATGTGGTTTACAAATATTTCCTTCCAGTGTGTAGCTTGTCCTTTCATCCTCTTAACAGGGTCTTTTGCAGAGCAAATATTTTTAATTTTAATGAAGTCTAACTTGCTCTAGGTCCCAAAGATTTTCTCCTGTTTTTTTCTTACATTTTACATTTAAGTTGTGATTTATTTCTAATTAATACAAGATACATGATTTAGGTTGATTTTTTCAGCTTATAGAAGTTCAACTGGTCCAGGACCATTTGTTTAAAAAAAAAAAAAAGTCTCTTCTTCCGCCATTTAATTTGCATGTGTTTTTAACATCAAACCCACTCATATCTGTCTTCAGTTCTGGGAAATTCTTTGACATTATCTCTTCAAATATTGCTTCTCTGCTATTCCCTTCCTTCTCCACTTCACACGTGGGAGCCTTTGAATCTTTCCTTCATGTCTCTTATCTTTCATTCTTTGTACCTCTTTATCTCTTTGTACTATATCCTAGGTTGAATTCCTCAGTATCAACTGTCCTTCAACTCATTCTCTCTTGAACTGTGACCAGCCTAGAGTTTATCCCAAAGTATTTTTTACTTTAATAATTGTATTTTATATTTCCAGTACTGTACTTTTAATTGGTTCTTTTCTAAATTCAAATTTGCTTGCTTTTGTTTCATAATTTCCTAGAAGTTAACCATGAATGTTATTCCTTCTTTCATCTGTTTGGTGAGCTTAAACATATTTACTTGAAATTAATTTTCAGATTGCTTTACTATATTCTGTTCCCAAATTCATCTCCTGATTATTGTCTGTGTTTCTTGGTACTAGCTATCCTCGTGTGCTTTGGAATTTTAATTTGCTGAGCTCTTCTTGAATGAGAACCCTTGCTTGCTCTCTCCCTCCACTCACTGTCAGTGCTTTTACAGATATTGCCACCACCCTCCACCCTCATCCCAACAGAGGCCTCCAGACCAGAACCAGGTCTTACACTGATAGTTCAGGGTTCCTGTAATACTAGGGATAACATAAACCCAGCCATGCCACAGTCAGGTCCTGGTTGCACTGCTCTCTTTATTCCTTGGCACCCGAGAAACACAACTTTAAATGAGCCACAGACCCAAGCAGCCTTGTTCAGCTTCTTTTCATAGGTATGACAGTATCACTCCAGCTTCTAGTTTCTGTCATTTCCTCTGGTCCCCGTCCAGGGATGCAGTTCCTTTGGTCCCATACCCTCACGTAGTATTTCCCACTCTTTTTGACACCATGACATACGGAGAAAATAACAATATTTGCACAGTACACAGCTAGATGGATGAGACTGTTCCCTCACCCAGGAACGATTGGCTGAGGGCTCTGATCATCACCCATGCCCTGACTAGCTGCCCTGAAGCCTGAGAAAAATCAGTATTTCATACACTGGTAAACCCATCCACAGCATGCTCTAAGGACAGTAATACCCTAAAATAATGGACTCCTAGCACACTCTGCCTGTTTCTGTAGTTGGTTCTATTTCTAGTCCACCAGGATGCTTATCTTGTTATTAAAGTACAAATATGTTAATAGCATTTCATTTACCATTATTATGTATTTGGAGCAGAACACAGAATCTAAAGCATGAACTTAAAGATCTATCATAACCATGCTTTTCCCTCTGTTGGAATGCCCTCCTTCCACCTCTCTACATGACTTTTTCCTACTGCTCCCTCAGGTATCGGTTTAGATGTCATTTAATCAAGGGAGATTTTCACGACTCCATTTTCCCCCCCAAATGTGGGGTTAGATCTTGTAAGCACCTGATTTTGCATGTAATTGTACTGTATTGTTATTACCTATTTACCTTAAACAGAAAGGTCCCTGATGGCAGGAACTGCCTCTTTCACTTCTGTATTTCCAGATCTAGCACAGTGCCTGCAATAAGTACAAACTCAATAAATATTTTCATTTCCCCTATAACAGAGTTCCATGGTGGAGAGGATAATGTAATAGTGAAGAGATGGAGCTCTAGAGTCAGAGATTGTTGGGTTTTAATAGTAATTCTAATACTTATTATGTGACATAAGAAAGCTACTTAGTCTTCTCTAAGTTTAGTTTCCTCATCTATAAAATGTACATCACAGTTCAATTCCTATCTCTGTTACTTACTAGTAACCCTGGGCAAGTTCCTCTCTTGATTTCAGTGCCTGCCCTAAGTAATGTTTCAAGAATTACATCAAAGGCTGGGTGCGGTGGCTCACGCCTGTAATCCCACCACTTTGGGAGGCCGAGGCGGGCGGATCACGAGGTCAGGAGATCGAGACCATCCTGGTTAACACGGTGAAACCCCGTCTCTACTAAAAATACAAAAAATTAGCTGGGCGTGGTGGTGGGCGCCTGTAGTCCCAGCTACTCGGGAGGCTGAGGTAGGAGAATGGCGGGAACCTGGGAGGCGGAGCCGGCAGTGAGCCGAGATAGCGCCACTGCAGTCCAGCCTGGGCGACAGAGCAAGACTCCATCTCCAAAAAAAAAAGAATTACTTCAGACAACATCGATAAAGTCATTTGTTCTGTGACACCTTTTCCTGTTTCCTTGTTCCCACTTCATGCAGAAAAGGGAGGACCTCACAGCTCACCCTTGAGGTGTGCTGCTGACTGAACCATTTTCTAAGCCTAGGTGGCATCTTGGTGAAAGGCTTTCTCTGCCACCAGAGCTTTGTGTCCACAACTTACTCAGGCAAAGTGGAGGGCAATGTCAATAAGAATTTGAAAAAATGATTTTATGTGTCATACTAAATTTACCTAAAGAAATTGAATATACCTAAAGAAAAATAAAAACAACTAACTGCTGACTGGATCATGCTGACTCTGAAAATGTGAGAGGGGAAGAGAACATCTCCATGAAAATCCTTCTTTTGAGATAGAGTCTCACTCTGTCACCAGGCTGGAGTGCAGTGGCGTGATCTCGGTTCACTGCAACCTCTGCAGCGATTCTCCTGCCTCAGCCTCCTGAGTAGCTGGGATTACGGATGGCTGCCACCATGCCCGGCTAATTTTTGTATTTTCAGTAGAGAAAGGGTTTCACCATGTTGGCCAGGCTGGTCTCAAACTCGTGACCTCAGGTGATCCGCCCACCTCGGCCTTCCAAAGTGCTGGGATTACAGATGTGAGCCCCCGCACCCAGCTGAGAGTCCGTTTTTAAAATGAAGGCATCTACTACATTTTGCTGTGTTCTAAACCCTACTGCTGGAAAGAACATGTAAAACTAGAAGAGAATGCTTGTCAGATAAGAAATTCAAGTAGGGGAGAGGCAATGCAGCAAAGCACTTTAAAGTTCAAATTATAATGCAGAGGCATAGAGAGGCTACTTTCAAGCACTACATTTTAAATATAATTATTTAATGAAGAACAGAGCCTAGTGACTGAGAGAAAATTAGACCCATTAACCGATAAAGAAAACTAAAATTCAGACCAAAGGTTCTATAGAAGGCAGAAGGAAATAACGCAAAAACCCTGGCATCAAACAGACCTGGAATCAAATCCTGACTCTGCCATCTCTCACTGTGCAACCTTCAGCCAGTAACAGCTCTGAACCTCAGCTTCCACCACTGCAGAATGAGGATCATTACCCTCGCCTCCCAGGGAGCTGGGAGGATCAAACGAGATTCCAGATACCAGCTATGAAGTGCCCAGCCCAGTGCCCAATGCATGGTTGGTGCTCAACAAACATCAATCCCCTCCCGTTCCCTTCCAGGTTGCTTTATTAGCAGGGATCATAAAAGGGTTTGGAAATTACTAAAAATCCATGTTCTCATGTCTGTAATTTACAAACTTCTAAGTCTATTTTGCAAGCTGATTCTCTGAGATGCACAGGCGTGAGATCTGGTGAGCACCCAGAGCTGGATCAGTGCAGAGGTGTGGTTCCAGGCCAATGCCTAGAAAGACTAACCAACCTAGAAGACACCTTGGGTGGCCAAAAGACCGCAAGAAACTAGAGCAGCCAAAAAGAGAATGGATTACTTGAGCTTCGGCTCCCGTCCTTCACTTGTATACTGCCAGCAGATGAGCCCGATCAGGTCCTGCACCCTGGCACTGGCCATCGTCACCACAGTCATTGGCAGCAGTCTGTCCTGGCTCGAGTGCAGAGGGAGGTAGACATCGATCTTCTTGGTTGCTGTTGTACCCACATGACCCTGTGGACAGAACACACACGTGAGAGCAAAGCACACTGCCAGTTATACAGACCCTACTGCTCTCCAGGCCTGTGGGCAGCACAGCCATTTTTCATCCTTGCTGTACAGACCTGCTGTGACCATGGAATGGTCCCAAAGTGGAAACACTGTCTAGTTTCAAGGATTCTTTTTCCTTAAATTTTCATTTTATAATAAACTAATGGATCGGGATCTGCCAGCAAGAAGGTAAATGGGCACTACAACTAAGAGGAAAATATAAGAGTGGTGAGTAGAGTTGATGTTTGGTGTTAGGAGGCTGGCTTTGCTACTAACTCAGTGTGTCCTTGGACCTTAGCATGGGTGCCTCTCCGGCAGCTGTCTCACTGTCCTTGAGACAATGAGATGAGCTGCCTGGGAAGCTGTCATACTCTCCCAGGAAGGATTTAGGCCCGCAGCACTGAAACAAGTGCTTGCCTTCTCAGAGACTACGGGGGCTAGTTCCACTACGCAGTACATCTGTTTCCTTCAGTACCACACAGGTTCAAGGGCCCTTTGGTCCTCCATTATTGCCCTAACCACCAACCCCATACTGCTGGATATATTTCCACTCCCTCCCACACACCTACCACTCCTCCCACCTGCGTCTTCCACTCTGCCCTCAAGAGCTGCCCATAAATCCTCAGCTGCTTTTTAAAACGATTTCCTCTACCTCTCGGACTTCACTGAACCTGCTGTTGAGGATACTGCCTCCTCTGCTGTCCTGTTAAAAGAGGACTGCTTTGTTTTTTTTTTTTTTAATAACCCCTGCACCCTCAAGGCATGCAAGAGTAGGTATCCTAGTCCCTGCTAACACTTCCAATCTAGTACTTCTCTTTCGTGAAAAAATCCTTGTTCTCTTGAGACCCAGGCCATGCGACGACACCATCCTCTCCCCCTCCTTTTGTGTTTCTGTTATCCGCCAACTTTCTGGCCATTCCCCTCCCTCACAGAAGGCTTGCACGCTGGCTTAGTCTTCCTTCCCACCCATGCAATATGTTCACTACACAGAGTATATAGAAAAGTGTCACAGAAAACGAGTTCAAATCGGAACACTTGATTGTCCCTCACTCCCTCCTATCCTAAGTCACAACAACAGCCCCTCTTATTTTAATAGTATGTGCTGCCACCACTAAGCCAGCTGCTCATCTCAACAGTCTTGATACTTCTTCCTCCCTCACACTGCCTATCTACTCCATTAGGAAGTTCTAATGTCTCTACTTCAAAAATACATTTCAATGGGGAAAGTATAGTCTTTTCAACAAATGATGCTGGAACAAGTGGATAGCCACATGCAAAAGAATGAATTTGGGGTCCCGCCTCATACCATATAAAAATATCAATTCAAAATAAATCAAAGATCTAGACGTAAGAGGCAAAACTATAAAATTCTTAAAAGGAAACAGGTGTAAATCTTCATGACTTTGGATTAGGCAATGATTTCTTTAATATGACACCAAAAGCATAAATAACAAAATAAATAAATTGAACTTCATTAAAATTAAAAACTTTTGTGCCTAGGCCAGGCTCACGCCTATAATCCCAGCACTTTGAGAGGCCAAGGCAGGGAGATCACTTGAGGTCAGGAGTTTGAGACCAACCTGGCCAACATGGTGAAATCCCCTCTCTACTAAAAATACAAAAATCAGCTGGGCGTGATGGCAGGCGCCTGTATTGCCAGCTACTGGGGAGGCTGAGGCAGGAGAACTGCTTGAACCCAGAAGGCAGATGTTGCAATAAGCCAACATCATGCCACTGCACTCCAGCCTGGGCGACAGAGGGAAACTCCGCTCAAAACAAAACAAACAAACAAAAAACAACTTTTGTGCCTAAAGGATACTATCAAGATAGTAAAAAGACAATCAAAAGAACGGGAGAAAATATTCGCAAATCATATATCTCGTAAGGCTCTACTATCTAGAATACGTTAAGAAGTCTTATAATTCAATAAGAAGATAAAATTTTTTAATGGGCAAAGATTTGAACAGACATTTCTCCAAAGAAGATACACAAATGACCAATAAACACATGAAAACTGTTTCATATCATTAACCATAATGTAAATTACTTCTTACTCACTAGGGTGGCTATAATTTAAAAAAAGCAAAAACTCCAAACAACCCAAAAAACCCTAAAAATAGCAAGGATTTGTGAGGATATGGAGAAACTGGAATCCTCAGACACTGCCAGTGGGAATGTAAAATGATACAGTCATTGTGAAAATGTTCGGCAGTTTCTCAAAAATGAAACACAGAATTACCATATGACCAAGTGATTCCATTCCTAGGTATATACTCTAGAGAACTAAAAACATATGCTCACATTGAAACTTGGACAAATGTTCATAGCAGCATTATTTATAATAGCCAAGGAATGAAAAACACCCAAATGTCCACTAACTTATGAATGGATAAACAAAATCCATACAATAGAATATTATTCAGCCACGAGAAAGAAGGAAGTACTGATACACACAACATGGATGTACCATGAAAACATCATGCTAAGAGAAGGAAACCAGACATGAAAGGCCACTACTGTATGAACTCATTTATATGAACTGTTCAGAACAGGCAAATCCATGGAGACAGAAAGTAGATTAGCGGTTGGCAGAAGATGACAGGGGTGAGAAATTGGGAGGTATGAGGTTTCTTTTGGGGGTGATGGTAATGTTCTGAAATTGGCAGTAACAGTTCATAACATTGTTAATATATTAAATACCACAGAACTGTACACTTTAAAATAGTTAAAATGGTAAATTTTATGTAATGTTTTATCTTAAGAAAAAAAGTGAAAAATATGTATTTCAAAACCATCTCACTTCTATCTCCACTGCCACCAAAATTACCATCAGGTCTCACCTGAACTATTGTAATAGGTCCCAAATTATTCTACAGTACTCTTGTTTTATCTGATTTGTTCTCTACACACAAGTTGGATCTGTTTTTTAAACTCAGATTTGATCATACTACATCCTGTTTAAATTCCTTCGATGAGTGGCTCCCAAACACCGTGAACAAAATCCAAACTCCTTGCAACATCCGACAAAGCACCACATGATCTGGCCCCGTCTACCTCTTTAACATCACCCACTGCCACTCCCCAACCTGTTCATCAGACTTCGGCAATACCGGCCTTCTGGAAGTACCCTCAATATACCAGCACGTGTGCCTGTGTGTACCTTGCTTGCATTTCCCACGTCCCAGGGCTTAGCAGGTGCTGTTCACTGTATCTAGAGAGGCTCTTTTTCATGGCTTTGCATGCGTGACTCCTCATCCTCTAACGTGTGCCCTTGGGAGGTTACTTAATCTCTCTATGCTTCTGTTTCCTCATATGTAAAATGAGGAGAATGGTAGGACCTACCTCTCATAAGACCTTTATGAGAATTATTATTACTTATTATTAATTATTATTATACAGGGCTCAGCTGTCACTGTTAACACTCCTTTTGCAGTTATTCTCTCACACATGTCCTGTTCGTTTCCTTCAGAGCGCTTAACAATTGAGATGATTTATTTATGTACATCTTTAGTGTATGCTTTCTCCACGAAGTTTCCTCTGAACTTCCTTGAGAGCAATGTTAACGTCTGCTTTGTTTACTGTTCCATACATAATGCCTGGCCCTGTGCCTGGCACACAGAAGACCCTGAGGAAAAAATCTGTTGAACTACAGAATGAATGTATGAATGACTCCAGTGCCTGCCAGGACACGTGGTAGGAACTGCGTAAATGTTAGTTTTCTCCATCCCTCTTGCCCTTCCTCTATGGGTCCATTTCCTGGTCATAGATGAAAGTGGAGGGACTTGAGCAATCATGTGGTTCCATCTTTAACCCTATAATTCTATCATTCTCAGGTGAAAAAGGTCAGTACAGGCAAAGGAAATTATAAAGTCAGTTTAAAAAACATTTTTAGAGTAATTCCACTTTGCACACAATCCAGCATCCATCATTAGATCAACTGATTTTTTTCCCTCAGCCTCATCTGTATGTTATAAAGCAACTACCAAAAAAAATAATTCTCCTACATAATGCATGCACCCACACTTGCTCTCTCTCTCTTACACATGTGCACTCTCTTTCTGTCTCGTATGCAAACACACATGGGCAAGCACACATTCCCTTGCGTGGTTTTCAGCTCTGAAATAATAATTTCAATGGCTAACAAAGACTTCACTAAATAACAAGTGTTTTGGCCTTGTTGGGCAGGCAAAGGGTTACAATGCAAACAGTGGGAATCTTTCTGGAGTGGGTGGATAGCCCTCATATTACCCTCCTTTTCAGACCCAGATCAGTTGCTTGTCATTGCTCTCTCTTTTTATTTCTGGTTATTCCTCTTCCTCTGGAAGCACTAGAACTAAGGAGCTATAGGATTCACAGTATCTCAAGATATGAAGATTCAATGAGATGACAAATGTGAATGTCCTTCCTAAACTGTAAGGTGCTTTAGAAATGCAGAGCAGTATGCCAGAAAGGGCCTCTGTGTTGAAATTCAACCCATTTCTATTACTTAAGCCTACTACAAGGTCACATGAGGCCAAGAACGGGTACTGCAGGAACACTAATAATATTGACTATTGTAACAAGAGCTAGCATTTAGGCCAGGTGTGGTAGCTCACACCTGCAATCCCAGCACTTTGGGAGGAAAAGGTGAGTGGATCACCTTGGGTCAGGAGTTCGAGACCAGCCTGGCCAACATGGCGAAACCCTGTCTCTACTAAAAATACAAAAATTAGCCAGGTGTGGTGATGGGAACCTTTAATCCCAGCTACTGAGGAGGCTGAGGGAGGAGAATTGCTTGCAACTGGGAGGCAGAAGTTGCAATGAGCTGAGATGGCGCCACTGCACTCCAGCCCAGGCAACAAGAGTCAAACTCCGTCTCAACAAAAAAAAAGGGGGCAGGGGGTAGGGCTATCATTTACTGAGAATTGTTAAGTAAACTCTGCTAAATGTTTGCCTAATTATATCATTTAATTCATAAAATAACTCTAAGAAATAGGGTTCTATCATAACTTTTTTTTTTTTTTAAACAGTCTCGCTCTGCTGCCCAAACTGGAGTGCAGTGGCACAGTCTCAGCTCAATGCAACCTCCACCTCCCAGGTTCAAGCAATTCTTGGGCCTCAGCCACCCAAATAGCTGAGATTGCAGGCACGTGCCACCACACCCAGCTACTTTCTGTATTTTTAGTAGAGACAAGGTTTTGCCATGTTGGCCAGGCTGGTCTCGAACTCCTGACCTCAAGTGATCCGCCCACCTCGGCCTACCAAAATGCTGGGATTACAGGCATGAGTGACTGCGACCTGGCATAACCTTTATATTACAGCTGAGAAAACCAAGGCTTACAAGGCTACAGTCATCTGCCCAATAACCAAGGTGGAAGAGCCAAGACTCAAACCTCATGTCAGCCTGACTCCAAAGGCCCTACTGTAAACACCATTGCCTTCTTTCCCTGGACTTATTCTAAATGTAATCAATTCCTACTCTTCAAGGCTTGAAAATCGTCTCCTTCTTCTTTTCCCCACAAACCTGAGGAAAGTTTTGCCTGAGGAGCTGCTTGAGGAGAGCAGTTAGGAGATTGAGACTCTAGGAAATCCTGCCACTGTCAGTTGACTGAAGGGCAGTCACCACTGTTTAGGAAATGAGGACAGATAGTTACATGGTACTTATATGAGTAACATAGAGTACACTCCTCTATTTACTCTAAAGAGTACAGTACTCTTTACTATCCTCTATTTCATAGTAAAATAGAAAGTGGGGCAAAAACTATCAGAATGAATATGATAGATACTTATTAAATGAATGAAGCACTTTATCTTTTTAATCTTCTAATTCCATCTTGAGGAACTGATGATGGGCAAAGTGCCTCGCACACTGAAATTACATATTTTTTAATAAGGAGACTGTCTTCTGAAAAAGCTCAAGGTGGTGGCAGTTTGCTCTATCCTAATAGTCCCTATGTTGCAATATTTAGAAGGAATCATCTAAAACATAAAACAATCCATCAACATAACAGAAAGTAATTAACTTATTTAAAAAAACAGTGACCGAAGGATTAAAAGTATTCATCACACATCAAGGCAAGCAATATTCCATAGATGTCTAAATACGAAAAAGCAACTAGCAATAAACAAAGATCATATCATACAGTTTCACTGCATGGCAATTTATGTGTTCCACCGTATAGGACTGGGGAAATGGAGGCATATTTAGAGCACAGGGAAGTGGACAACACAGAGAAAGTGTTGCACAGGGAAACTCGCTTAGCTTTATGCTCTCATTCTCTCATGCACTCAGCAAACACCAGCTGAAACATCATGCTGGGCTCCCAAGACAAAGTCCACTGACATACAACGCAGACCAGACCCTCACCAAACTGTTTTGCTAAAGGTCTCACTGTACAATGTCACGAAAGCTTTAGGAAGGGGAAAGTCCAGTCTGTCAAGAGAGCCCAGAAGCAACCCAGGCTAAAAGCGGCTAGGGAAGGCCTCTTAGATATAAAAATGTACCCTTCCATCCAACAGAACCTAACCCAAGAAAAAGATGCTTATTGTATTTACCTACTATACCAATACACCAAAAAGTGAGCAGGAGTTCCCTCTGAGACATGGGATTATCAGTGATTTTAATTTTCTGGTTTATAGTTTTCTGTATTTTCTATAATAGACATGTATTACTTTTATAATTAGAAACAAAATTATAAATATTATGAACTAAAAAGGAGATAAAAAGAATAAGAGTACCATTCAGGGCTTAAAAGTTTTAGGTGAGGGAAAGAGAGGATCGATTTTGAAAATGTAGCCTATGTTAAGGGACCAAGTAAGCATCACTAAGAACACACTATGTGCTGGCCGGGCGCAGTGGCTCATCTCTGTAATCCCAGCACCTTGGGAGGCCGAGGCGGGCGGATCACGAGGTCAGGAGATCGAGACCATCCTGGATAACATGGTGAAACCCCGTCTCTACTAAAAACACAAAAAATTAGCCGGGCGTGGTGGCAGGCGCCTGTAATCCCAGCTACTCAGGAGGCTGAGGCAGGAGAATGGCGTGAACCCGGGAGGCGGAGCTTGCAGTGAGCCGAGAGAGCGCCACTGCAGTCCAGCCTGGGCGAAACAGCAAGACTCCGTCTCAAAAAAAAAAAAGAACATACTACGTGCTGTGACAGGCTGTCGGAAAAAGTAAGTTGAAATATACCTCAAAAAAAAAAAAAAAGAAAGAAAATATAACTCAGGGCTGGGCATGGTGGCTCACACCTACAATCCCATCACTTTGGGAGGCCGAGGCGGGCAGATCACCTGAGGTCAGGAGTCCAGACCAGCCTGGCCAACATGGTAAAATACAAAAATACTAAATATACTAAAAATACAAAAATTAGCTAGGCATGGCGGCATGTGCCTATAGTCCCAGCTACCCCAGAGGCTGAGGCACAGGAATCGCCTGAACCCAGAAGGAAGACGTTGCAGTGAGCCAAGATCATGTCACTGCATTCCAACCTGGGTGACAGAGTGAGACTGTCTCAAAAAAAGAAAAAAAAAATATATATATAACTCAGATACCTTACTATGGCAGGTTAAGTAATTTTTATCAAAGAAAAAGGCAAGGCACAGTGGCTCAGGCCTGTAATCCTAGCACTTTGAGAGGCCGAGACGGATGGATTGCTTCAGCTCAGGAGTTTGAGACCAGCCTGGGCAACACAGTGAAACCCTGTCTCTACTAAAATACAAAAAATTAGCCAGGTGTGGTGGCGTGCGCCTGTAGTCCCAGCTACTTGAGAGGCTCAGGCAGGAGAATTACTTGAACCCGAGAGGCAGAGGTTGCAGTGAGCTGAGATCATGCCACTGCACTCCAGCCTGGGACAGAGCGAGACTGTCTCAAAAAGAAAAAGAAAAAAAAAGGTAATAAATTCACAATCAGCTGACAATTTGAAGTTGAACAATATTCTCCAGAGCAGCTCCTAAATCAGGAAATGCCCCCAAGGCAGGTTTGAGAACAAATAGAAAAGTACTTCCTATAGCAAAACTTACTCAGCATAAATGCAACTCATGAGGACCAACTAGACTCAACTTCATATCCCACAGCCTCTCCCTGACCTGATGGCTTTGCAAATGCAGTCAGAATCTGAAATTTAACATATCCAACACCAATTTTCTTCTTCACTGGCATGTCTGTCATTCTATACTCTATCTCAATTAAGGCTTTCACCATCTACTCTGTCAGGCAAGCTAGGAATCCTAATTCCTCTTTCTGTCTCACACTCTACCATCCACATGCCTCTGAAATGCCTCCCAAATCTCTCTCCTTCCCATGCTTATTGCCAATGCCCCAGTTCAGGCTTCGTCAGCTTTGTTATCTGTCAGCGAGACCACTGCAGCAACCTCCAACTATTTCTTTATTTTTAAAAATCCTTCTCTCTCCAAATCTTTCTTTCCTTATTGCTACCAATGTGATTTTTCTCAAATCATAGACCATGCCAGTCATGTGGAAACGTATGATGGCCTTGTGGTAGCATTCTAACTCCTTAGATGGCAGTTAATGCCCTTTGCGATCTGGTCCCTCGTATCATTACTGATGTACACTGAACAGTACTTAAGAGCACAGACTCGGGGTCAGCTAGACCCAGGTCAGAATCCTGGCTTTACCACTTCCTTAGCTGCTAGACCTTAGACTTTGGGCAAGTAACCTCACCTCTCAGAACTTCTATTTACTCACTTGGAAAGCAAATAAGATGTATCTAAAATGCCTGCCACACAGTCACTGATCAAGAAACATAGCTCTTCTTCTGTTCTTCAATTCAAATATCACCTCTTCCAAGAAGGTAGAAGCCCAAATAAATTCCCTCTTCTCTCCTCCCCTAACAATTTGATTTGCACAGACTTACAGTTTCACTTTTTTCTGTAACTACCCTCACCACCTCCTTCCCCACACTCTCTCATTCAGCTGTGAATTAAATAAAGGGAAAAATAGCTTCATCCATTTTGTATTCTCCTAGAGCCTAGAACACAGCAGGGGTTTCATGCTAGCTGGCTAAATCAAAAGGACTCCTCAGACTCTCTTTCAGAATGGACCCACCAGACCTACCAATTCTCTATCCCAGGTAGAGCAGCTATACCTATTCTACTTCCCAGTCCCTGTTCTTCAGGAACACTCTTTCCTCTCTGAAATATCCCCAGCACCTAACAAAGGGCCCGACATAGTGACTTACACATATTGATGGAATAAATGATTAATATTCTTTTAACACATGATTTAAACACTCGCATTATATTATAGCATATGGTGGTACCACCTATTCTCCCATTGTTAGAAATGGAAGCTGTTTACAATATTCCATTATTACAAATAATCTCATAAACATTTTCCTATATAAATGTGAACACATTTCTAGAAGTAGATTACTAGGTCAAAGAGTATGAATGTTTTGTAACTTGTGATATATACTGGAAAAGCTCAGTCTTTTAAAAAGTGTCTCTAGGCCAATTATGAAATATCAATACTATGAACCAAAGGTTATCCAATTAATAATTAGCTCATAAAATGGGAAAACTTAAAAATCTAAAATAACTTCTAATACACAGAATGTGAACAGATATAGAATTGAAATATATGTATTTGAACATGCTGATGAATTAAAACATTATCTAGAGCAGCTTTTTTCTTAGCTGATCCTATTAATTAAAATAATATACATTAGCTGCTTATCATAAAATTAATTTCAAAATCATATACCTGATAGTTTCCAAAGTAGGAGAAGCAATAAGAATACAGATGGGATTCAGTTCAAAATAATCTTGAATTAAGAAATATCATGCTATGTTTGTCAGCTTACTCCTTTCTGCCTTGTAGACACGCCGAGGAAGCATCGTTAAAGTCTCTCTTCTCCCTGCTGTCCTAAGTCAGAGTCTCCTAAAGAGCCCGAACAGCCTAAGGAAGCTCTTCATTGGAGGGTTGAGATTTGAAACAACCAATGAGAGCAAGAGGAGCCATTGTGAGCAATGGGGAATGCTCCCAGACTGTGTGGTAATGAAAGATTCCAACACCAAGTATTCCGGAGGTTTTGGGTTTGTCACATATGCCACGGTGGAGGAGGTGGATGCAGCCATGAATGCAAGGCCACACAAGGTGGATTGAAGAGTTGTGGAACCAAAGACAGCTGTCTCAAGAGAAGATTCTCAAAGACCAGGTGCCCACTTAACTGTGAAAAAGATATTTGTTGGTGGCATTAAAGAAGACACTGAAGAACATCACCTGTGAGATTATTTTGAATAGCGTGGAAAAACTGAAGTGATTGAAATCAGGACTGACCAAGGCAGTAGCAAGAAAAGGGGCCTTGCCTTTGTAACCTTTGATGGCCATGACTCCATGGATAAGGCTGTCATTCAAAAATACCATACTGTGAATGGCCACAATTGTGAAGTTAGGAAAGCCCTGTCAAAGCAAGAGATGGCTAGTACTTCATCCAGCGAAAGAGGTCAAAGTGGTTCTGGAAATTTTGGTGGTGGTCGTGAAGGTGACTTTGGTAGGAATGACACCTTTGGTCATGGAGGAAACTTCAGTGGTTGTGGTGCCTTTGGTGGCAACCATGGTGGTGGTGGATATGGTGGCAGTAGGGATGGCTATAATGGATTTGGTACTGATGGAAGCAATTTTGGAGGGTGGTGGAAGCTACAATGATTCTAGCAATTACAACAATCAGTCTTCAAATTTTGGACCCATGATGAAAGGAAACTTTGGAGGCAGAAGCTCTGGCAGCTATGGTGGTGGAAGCCAGTACTTTCCCAAACCACCAAACCAAGGTGGCTATGGCAGTTCCAGTAGCAGCAGTAGCTACAGCAGTGGCAGAAGATTTTAATTACTGCCAGCAAACAAAGCTTAACAGGAGAAGAGAGCCAGAGAAGTGACAGGGAAGCTACAGGTTACAACAGATTTGTGAACTCAGCCAAGCACAGTGGTGGCAAGGCCTAGCTGCTACAAAGAAGACATGTTTTAGACAAATATTCATGTGTATGGGCAAAAAACTCGAGGACTGTATTTGTGACTAATTGTATAACAGGTTGTTTTGTTTTTCTTCTGTGGAAAATGTAAAGCATTCTAACAAAGGATTTTAATGTAGATTTTTTTTTTTTGTACCCATGCTGTTGATTGCTAAATGTAACAGTCTGATCATGGCGCTGAATAAATGTGTCTTTAAAAAAAAAAAAAAAAAAAAAAGGCCGGGCGCAGTGGCTCATGCCTGTAATCCTAGCACTTTGGAGGCCGAGGCAGGCAGATCACGAGGTCAGGAGATCGAGACCATCCTGGCTAACACAGTGAAACCCTGTCTCTACTAAAAAAAATACAAAAAATTAGCCGGGCATGGTGGTGGGCGCCTGTAGTCCCAGCTACTCGGGAGGCTGAGGCAGGAGAATGGCGTGAACCCAGGAGGTGGAGCTTGCAGTGAGCTGAGATCGTGCCACTGCACTCCAGCCTGGACGACAGAGCGAGACTCCGTCTCAAAAAAAAAAAAAAAAAGTTTGGCGTGGTGGCACATGTCTGTAGTCCCAGCTACTCAGGAGGCTGAGGTGGGAGGTTCACTTGAGCCTGGGAGGTTGAGGCTGCAGTGAGCTATGATTGAGCTCCCTGCCCTTTGGCCTGGGCAACAGAGCAAGACCCTGTCCCCAAAAGGAAAAAAAAATGAAAAGAAAAAAAGAAATATCCATATCAAGTGAGTTAGCTGAATTAAGTCTTATGGACGAAACGCTTGGCTAGCATTGCTACTTATTATCAAGGTTTTCCAGTAATAAATTGAGTATCAGATCTAAACTGCTGCTAAGTGTTCAGTTTCTCTCCCAAGGAAAAGAAACAGAGAAAGGATAGACAGCTTAGCTTCTGCAATTAAAGAGACAAAAAGCAGGCAACATTATTCCATTAGTAACAACTGCACAAGCAGATCATTATGTGTAATTTTAATGCAGAAATAAATATATCAGTGTATCCAGACGATGTAATGATGCAAATTGATAAGAGTTATTTGCAGCCTTCAAAAGAGCCATTCTCTGAAAAGAATGGCTACAGTTCTATTCCATCAGTATCTTTATCCCAACTTCCTCAAGAAGGACCAAAGGATGCTATATTCTACCAATGGTCTTGCCTTTAATAACATAGTAGACAGACTTGGTACAGGGGTCTCAAATGATCACTACTCTAATGATAATTAATGGACTTCATTTGATCAGAAGTAATAATCTCAAACAAAATCTGGCCTAAATTGGTCTAATTCAGGTTTTACTGGCTATGGGAAATAAACAGGGTCGACATGAGAAAAAAAAAAAAAAAAAAAAAAACCCAAACACCAGAATTGTAACATTTTGATCTTAATAAAATGCTGGGTTTATGGACTCACAAAAAGAACTCTTTTTTTTTTTTTTTTACATTCAAAATGGTAATACTGAATTTATAAATGGATTTTGTGTAAAATTCTATGACAAATCCATTCAGAGATAGAGACTTGGCTTTGTAGTGCTATCTTAACCTTCAATAAATCTGGAATGCTTAAAGGCTATTAAATTAACATTTCCCTGATCTGGCACCTGTAGTCAAGTTAATTTGTCAAAAACATTTCTACAGTTTGTCACTGGACACTGTATTTTCTGACAAGTTAAGCTTAAAATAAAATTGACAAAATCTCATTAATTTCCTCTGAATCACCAACCTTGGTTCCATTAAGCTTTTATTATTAAGAACGTCAACTGCCACTCTTTCTTTAACAAGGTCAAGTTCTGATCTGGGTACCTCCAGGATCCTTGCTATACTAATAGAAACTAGGGAGGCAGTACAGCGTGATTAAGAGCACAAGTCGGGGCATCAGATAGATCTGAGTTCAATTATAAGCAGTGCCACTTACTATGTGTGCCTGGACAATTTATTTAAACTCTGTGGGTCACTATTTTCTCATCTACAAAATGTGGATAACAAAAGTACCTCCTCAAAGAATTGTTGAGACGATTCAATAAGACTGCATGGGCCAGTGCGGTAGCTCACACCTGTAATCCCAGTACTTTGGGAGGCTGAGGCAGCTGGATCACCTGAGGTCAGGAGTTCGAGACCAGCCTGGCCAACATGGTGAAACCCTGTCTCTACTAAAAATACAAAAAATAGCCAGGCGTGGTGGTGGGCACCTGTACTCCCAGCTACTCGAGAGGGTGAGGCAGGAGAATCACTTCAACCCAGGAGGCAGAGGTTACAGTGAGCCAGCATTGCACTCTAGCCTGGGTGACAAGAATGAAACTCCATCTCAAAAAAAAAAAAAAAGACTTCATGTAAAGCACTTATTACTGTGCCTAGTCCCACAGTAAATGCTCAAGAAATATTGGTTATTACGGTGTTTTTTCCTACTTTTTATCTACTTTTATATCAATAGACTTAAAAAAAATATTGCCATTCATAGACTTTTGAAACTGCAAGAAATCTGAAGGGTCATCCCCTTTGAAATATCAACAAATGACTGTCTTACAATCTCTCCTGAACACCTTCACTGATGATGTCCCTGTCACCATGTGAAGTAGCCCCTTTTCTTCAGTCTTTGGCAAACAGTTTTGCCAGCTAAAATGTGTTTATTTCCACTGAGGTGCAATCTCTCTGCAAGTTTTACTTATTAGTCTTAGTGCTAACCCTAATGAAATTTGAACAAATCTACCTCTACCTCCATAGACACCCTTTCATATACCTAGGATCTCAAACAAAAAACTTGGTTACTAAACACCATGGAATAAGCCAGGCTATAATCCTTTCAAGAGTACAACACAGCACAGAAAATAGCATTTTGTAACTTTTCCTTCTGTAACATCTATGATAAATGTTAAGTCCTTTTTTTTTTTTGAGATGGAGTCTTGCTCTGTTGCCCAGGCTGGAGTGCAATGGTGTGATGTCAGCTCACTGCAACCTCTGCCTCCCAGGTTCAAGCGATTCTCCTGCCTCAGCTTCCCGAGTAGCTGGGATTACAGGCACTTGCCACCACGCCTGGCTATTTTTTGTATTTTTAGTAGAGACAGGGGTTTGCCATGTTGGCCAGGCTGTTCTTGAACTCCTGACCTCAGGTGATCTGGCTGCTTGAATTCCTGACCTCAGGTGATAAAGCTGCCTCGGTCTCCCAAAGTGCTGGGATTGCAGGCGTGAGCCACCATGCCTGTCCGTAAATGTAAATCTTTAGTCCTGGACTCAAAACAAGGAAGGAGGTTGCTGCTCTCAGAAATGGTTTTCTCTACTTAAAACAAACCCTCTATATTTTGATGCTCTGACATTTTTGAGAAAGAAATAAAATGCCTAGCAACTACTGGTTTAAACAATCTGTTATCAAATGAAGTTTGATTAATAGCCTCAAATAATTCTTTTGTTTCAAGATATCAACTGAAAAACTAGCAATCATTCATGTTCAAATGTAGGTAAGACATTTCATAAAACATGGGGGGAAGTATGAAGGAAAAAAAAAAGGCCAGTCCACTCCGTATCAGAAACAATCATTTTCTCAAAGACCTAAAATCAGAAAGCAATTCCTGATACTGGCAGTTTTCACCAACATAAGTTACATTTGCTAGACTTCTGTTTGCTGAGTCAACTGAACTGATCTGGACTCTGGCCCTGCCAGCCTTGAGCTGTGCAGCCTTGGGTAAGCCCATAATCTCTCTGAAAGTCAGTTTCCTCTCCCATAAAATAGAGATGAGACCATCTACTTCAAAAGATTATCAGGAAATATAAAGTGAAAACAAAGCATGTTAAAATCCTCTGTGAACTGCAAACTATCATACAAATGTCAATTATTCCTTATTATTGTAATTTAAACTGTTACTCAGACCAGGCAGATTTTTGGACAAAATGTCCCTTCAAGCAAACATGAAATTGAGAAGTAGGGGCAACAGGGAAAGGTCTCTATCTTAATTATTTTGAGAGAAGAACCACATTCTCTTCTCATCCAGCCTTGGGACAGTTACAGCATTTATCAGAATGTGCTCTCACACAGGTATAATCTAGCCATCTTAAAGCATGTCAAATGTCCATTTCGAATTTTCAAAGCCATGATGGGATTCTGTAGAGCATTAATGTTACACAGTGCTTTGCATTTAATTATACAAACAATAGCTTCCATAATGATGATATTATCAGGGAAAGGTAATCTGCATGAAGTAAGCCCCATCACAGAGCATAAGTTTAGGGACCTCTTCATTATTAAATCATTTATATAATAAAATCAATATACTTTAAAAGTAAAAATAGGTTTTTTTTTAAACCATAAAGAAGAGTTACATGTTTTAAACTCTATCAATTATCATAATATAATGAGGCTTGAAGATTTAATATCAACTTTTAAAATTAAAACTCAATGGAGAATGTATATTTGACTCCATTACTAGATGATGTATCTCTAAAAAAGGTTATAGTACAGCCATTATCACCTTCCTAAATTATATGGAAATTTTGGCATAACCCTTCAACTACCCCGAGGACAATTTAATTTCAAAGATAGCGAAGTATTTTGAGAATGTAAAATTGCATAAATATTGAAGGAAATAATCCAGGCACATATGTCATATTCATTTCTTGCAGGGTTTCAGTCGATTAAACATTACAAAAATTTTAAATGTCACTATTCACATTAAAATTGTTTCCTTAATTTTAAATAGTGTAAAAAATCCACAAATTTCTATACAGTGGTAGGTTTGTAACTAAGTGTTTTATCACTTTAAGATTCAATGTTCCTTAATGATATAACTCAAAAATTTCACTGTATCATTATTTAGAAAGTCATAAAAATCTCTTATAATTAATCTTTCATGCACATCCAGCTTATCCAAAGTTAGAATTCAATTAGATGGCCTTGGCATAAATGGGCTTACTACTTTATTTGCTCAATCAGTGTACGTCTCTTCAGTAATTATAATTAATTCAAGTCCCTGATGTACCTCCTAGCAAACAATGTAAAAACATCAGACAAAATGTAAATAAATAGGTTCACTTTTCTTCAATTACAACATTCACTTTCATTCTCAAAATGCACATGTGAAATAACTGGGATAGTTGTTACTCTATGTAACACATAAAGGCCAACACAAAGAACCTACACCTCTGGTGACAGAGAAGGATGCTCCTCCTCAGCAGAAAATATATTATGGTTGTTTACATTGTGATACAACTGCAAAGAGCCAATTGAGAAAGTCTGCATTTAACACAGTTTGCAAATGCAAGTTGAAATACAAATAGCAGCTCATGCCTGTAATCCCAGCACTCTGGGAAGCTGGGGTGGGAGGATCACTTGGGCCCAGGAGTCAAGACCAGCCAAGGCAATATAAAGAGACCCCATCTCTAAAACAAATTTAAAAATTAGACAGGTGTGACGGTGTGAGCCTGTGATCTCAGCTATTCGGGAAGCCGATGTGGGAGGATCACTTGAGTCTGGGAGGTTGAGGCTACAATGAGCTGTGATCGCGCCACTGTGCTCCAGCCTGGGCAGCAGAGGGAGACCTTGTCTCAAAAAGAAAAGAAAGAAATATAAACATCAGCAAATGAAAGAAGAGACAAATTACTAATTATCTAGAACAGCACTTCCTGTTGGAAAGAATCACTTGTAACTATCAACAAAATTTACAACTGAGAAGCAGCCCAAAAAGTCTGATTATTGGGACTTCATCTGCGTCTTCCAGACAGCGTCACCAAGAAAGCAGTAAGTGGCAGAAAACTTTTATTTCTAAAACTGAGGGGACAGCAAGATCCACAGGATAATACAAACTGTCAGACAAATTATTCAATTAGGTAGTCAGCATAGCAACACAAAGTAAAAGTAGCCAGCTACAAAGCTGACAATCTTGATGGGAGATGGGGCCAGGCACAGAAAGTGCATTCCTCTGTACACAGCCTTTGCACTCCCACAAGCTCTCTCTGCAACTGGCAGGTCACTGCTGCTGTCATTTATTGGGCACCTATCAGGGTCCAAGCACTTTTCATACATTATCTCATTTAATATGCCCAACAGTCCCGTGAGGATCGCTCATTCCCTCTTAGAGCTGTTCATTAAGTAGGCTGTTCCAAAACCCTCAGCTAGTGCAGCCTGGGCAACAGGGCAAGACCCTGTCTCAAACAAAACAAAACCAGGCAGAACCTTCTGATTCCGTTTTCTCTCCTTTTTTTAAGAGATGGGGTCTCACTCTTTTGTCCAGGCTGGAGTACAGAGGTGTAAACATGGCTCACTGCATACTTGACCTCCTAAACTCAGGCAATCCTCACACCTCAACCTCCCAAGAAGCTGGGACTACAGGAACACCACCACACTTGCTTCTTTTTTTTTTTTTAATAGAGACAGAGTCTCAATTATGTTGCCCAGGCTAGTCTCAAACTCCTGGGCTCAAGTGATCCTCCCACCTTGGCACTCCAAAATGTTGGGATTACACGTGTGAGCCACTGCACCCAGCCTCTGTCTGATTCAGTTTCAAGAAGCAGTGGTCAAGCACCAACTTCCAGGCCACAGGCAATCTGTACTCGGATTATGAGGCTCATCAGTAATTGTGAGGTGTATCTGTTACTAAATCTGGCTACCCAGGTGGCAGTACCCAATTGTGCTCTGATAATGACAAAAGAGGAAAATAACAATGTGGTCCTTGGAGAGATGGGCAAGCAGCACAATGACATCAACATGGCATCAAGCTCCAACACAAGCAAAGGGTCTGAGGAGACAAAGGTCCATCTCAGGTTGCAATTATCTGCAGAAATGGGCAGCACAAGACCTGCTCACTTGCAGAAACTGACAAGTCACTCATGTATCAAAGTCTCCGGGGTTTCTCCTCAGTCCCCTGGCAGTATTTTCCTTGTGTTCATCCTGAGTCTTAGTCAGTCCAATCTCCTCTGAGGTCCTAACTAAACCAGACACAGGGAGAGTCGGGATTTTATCTTATTAAAATAGATATGGCTAATTTGTCTTTTCAAATTCATTTTAAATTAAATTGGATTTCCTCGGAAGGCTGCTAGGTCAGTTCCCCTGCTGCGAACACAGGACAAAGGTTAATTGCAAGCCCTTCACCAGCTCTTCTGCTCCCTTGGGCAGACTCTGATAACCTGCCCCGAGAGGTGGGCAAGGCTTTGGTTTATTGGGCAATAATGTTGCCATTACAGCCATTTACCATTATGCCAAGAAACATTTTATTTTTTTTTAACTAAATAACAAGGTATGATTACAACAACAAGAAAGAAATGTAATGATGTTACCAACTGATGGTTAATTCTAAAATGCAACACTCAAAGAATAAGACCTAACCTATTTGCTTCCCTAAAAAGCTCCAATGGATGCAAAAGTACACACTCTTCTGGAGCAAACTGCCTTCTGGTTCCAATGTAAAATTCCATTAACATTTTCACTTAATTTATCTCATTTAGACTGTCTACATTCATGAAAATTTAACCCAGTAATTCCCTGTTATACAAAGCATAACAAAGTATGAATATTTAAATACAATGTAAATAAAACACTTTATCAATTATATTTTTGTATTCTAAATTAGTGACTTCACTTAGCATGTCTGCCTTGCACAGCACCACACTATTTTTCAATTAAAGGTCCAGATGTTTCAAAGGCTCCAGTAGGCAATGGCAGTTATGAGAAATGCTTTATCTGCATTGTAATCATCACCACCACATCAGCTCCAGGCTGCATTAACATACTCATGTTTTATTCCAGCTCCCCTTCAACCAGAGCAGGTAATTATACAACACAGCAGAGAAACACAATCCTAAAAGCTGCACAATTTCCTTACAAGCATTCACCTGAGCAACACATTTTCATACATGATTTTAAATTCTTCTAGAAAACATTTCATTACATAGTTAAACTTGCTTTAGCAGGAACACTGATAATTTCAATAATATGTTGTTAATAAAGAATGAATAACAGTACAGATGTACCAAATTTATCTCCAAATAGTATTGAAAGTGCAAGAGGGACTGTACGTACTTGTGCTTGTGTGTACTGAAAATCAACAAGAAGTCTGTGTGTGTAAAAAAACACTACCAGTTGTTACAATCTAAGCCATCTCTTCTCTATTTTAATGCCAATGTCATCTCTTGAACAAGTCAATTAGACATTTATTCTTACTATACAGAAATGACAACTCACCTGAGCTGAGGCTGAGCAAGTATACCAATTATCCCTGTTCCTATTCGATAGTAAAATAACACCACAGCAAAACAAAATGCAATGCTGACAGTGGGAACAAAAATACTATTGCATTTATTATTTAGTTAATTAAATGACTCCCTTATTTACAAACAGAAAATAACCTATGGTATAAAAGATACTGCTATGCATAGTAAACATAGTATAATTTAACGAGAAAATATAGTTCCTCATCATTAAGAGAAACTGTAGCAAAATTCACTTTAATTATAACTTTTTATTATTCTACAAACATTTTTTATTTTGAAATATTCCAAGAAGAGAAGTCCTAATAAAGATGCTATTCAAAAGATAAATGCCTTTACAAATATTAAAACCTCAGACAGGTCAAATCCTGGCAGGTTACACTTCAGTATCTGAAAGCAGACAGCTTCCATTCCTTCCTGAAGGAACCTTAGGTGGAACATTTTTAATACATCACTGTGTCACTTTTTAATGTGCCCCAATCTATTAACCACATGGCAAACTAACAGGGATTTTTAAAATATGGGTTTTATGGCTTTGTGCTGGTGATTAATTAAATAAATAGCCACCGTTTCACAAATCATCCCTCTAATTAGTCTAAAACAGACACTTTGCATTCACTGGTATTATTGCCATCTGAAGCTCACAGAAGGGCAGGAGTGGTACTGCATGGCCACATCTCTGCACTTCGGAACCCATTGTCGCGGGCTCCACGGCTGGCATCCCACCCTGCCACCCAGAGGCAGAGGTGTCAACTTTGCAGGTGCTGCAGTCAGCTGGAATTTGGCTCCAGCTGCTCAGAAAAGATGTTCTCCTTAATTATTCTCCCTCACCCTAAAGGAAACAATGGAACAACAAAGGAATAAAGTACAACCTCCAGCTGCAATAAGAGGTTTCACCAACACAGTTCACGGAGTGAATAAGAAAGTTGGTTGATTTAGGAATAAGTAGGGAGCTACATTAAACAGGCTTTCCTGAGAACTCAAAACATGTTATGTCATCTTGAATTCAGGTATTAAGCAATTATTTCCAAATCCTATTATTTAAAATACTCCATTCAAAGACTGAGGAAATCACTCTCTTTGAAACTGATAGGAATTCAACCTCTTTTAGTAGCCTATTTTATAAGACGATAATTCCTCTGAAAGCAAATTAAACTTAGAAATAATTTTTAGTGCCAGAAAAAAAATCAAATGGGAATATTTCAAGAACCCAATTTCCTTCAGGAAATACATTAAGTGGTTTCCTAATCTTTTAAACTTCATTATGTTTAGAGGAAGGCAGGGAGGGAAGATGGGTGTAGGGAGGCAGGGGGAAGAAAGAAGGAAAAGAAAAGGGGTTAAAGGAAAAGGAAAAGAGTATATGGGAAAAAATCAGCAAGGATAACATACCAAAATGTGCTCTAAATTATTCTGCAGAAAGGGCTGTCCTCATATCCCTTCTTTAAGATTTCTACGAATGGGAAGAAGAAATGGGGTATAGTAGAAAAGACCTAGACCCTTAAGCAAGATAGACTCTGACAGGTATTGTGCCTTTCTCTAAGTCATGTGATCCCATTTACCCTCAGTTTCCTCCCCTATAAAGGATTTTAGCCCCTATCTTCAATATTATAGGGAAACTGAGATACTGTCCTCGCACATTCCCTGAACAGAGCAGATGCTCAAAAATTATGGCCATGAGAAACTGCACCAGACAATGAAAACTGGGTTTAAGGCAGAGTCTAGGTTCTTTGTTTTCATTCTCTACATGCCTTTCTGAAAGGGTCAAGGTGATTGTAGCCAACACTGCAGATGCTGTGTTCTTGATACGAAAAGGAGAGACAAAAGCACAAAAGGTTCATCAACACAGGACAGTCACATTATGTTCACCCTACTGAAGAAAACCCAAATCTTCTACAATCGAGAAGAAACAGTGTAGTTTCTCTGACTTTCATCTTTACTGGTCATGGAGCTAGGGGAGGGTATGTCTGAGACGGCTCATGGGTAGAAAGTGGAGAGCAAATAAATGCACTTTGGATTCGAGAGACCTAGGTCTGAATTCCAGCTTCACTACTTACTAGTTGTGTAACCTCAGGCAAGTCTGTTCCCCTTTCTAAGCCTCAGTTTCTCCATGCCAAAACTGCAATAATATTACATACTTTACAGGGAAGCTTGAAAGAGTGAATGAAATGGCATAGTAGATACTCTGGCATACAGCAAACACTCCAATAGTTTCTATTACATTAAACTGAATCATATGAAACTGCTGATAATCACTTATGATGTACAAAAACTGCAATTTCATAGGACTTCAACAAATATTATAGTGACTAAAACAATAAATATCAAGGGCTGGAGAAATAACTGAGAATTCTCAAAAATAAAATGAACTACATTCCTATCAAAGGAAGACAAGCAAGATATAAAGGGTGTTTTTCAAAGACTGGCTCTTCATTCCAACACTACAGCAGCTAATATTTATTAAACACTATAGGTCAGATATCACCCCATACATTTGACATCCATATTAGCTTATGTAATCTCAAACAACTCTGAGTTAGATTCAACAATTATTTCTATTTTAGAGTTGAAATGGAAGCTTGTAGAAATGAAGCAACTTGCCCAAAGTTACACAGCTAGTGAAGCAAGGATGCTAACTGGGGATGTCTAACTCTGGAGCCTGAGTTCTTACTCATCACTTAAAATTGCCTTCCCACACTGCAAAGTTGCTTACTTTGCTTTTATTTTTTATTTATTTATTACATATTTTTTGAGACAGTGTCTTGCTCTGTCACCAGGCTGGAGCGCAGTGGCGCAATCTCAGCTCACTGCAACCTCCACCTCCCGGGTTCAAGCGATTCTCCTGCCTCAGCCTCCCAAGTAGCTGGGACTACAGGCATGTGCCACCACACCCAGCTAATTTTTGTATTTTTAGTAGAGACGGGGTTTCACCATGTTGGCCAGGATGGGCTTGATCTCTTGACCTTGTGATCTGCCTGCCTCGGCCTCCCAAAGTGACTTTGCTTTTAATAAGACTGTATGGGGACAAAGAGCAAACAAGTTACAAATCAACTTGTGGGCTTCCGAAGGATGGCCATGTCAATGGGCAGACAGGCACTGGCAGGGAGGGTATGTCACGTCAGCGCCTACAGTGACTGGGAGGATGATGCATCCAACAGTCCCACTGCAAACATGGCACTCTAGGGTTCTGCTTATCCCATGTCACAGTGTTATTAGAAAAAGAAAAAAAGAACAGTAGCAGACATGCTTCGAAGTTTCCAGAAAAGTCCTGAAGTTTTAATCAAATAGCTGCTGTGTTCCCACTATGTTACAGTCAAGCCTTTTCACAATGTGACAAAGGAAGCAAAGCTTTTTATTCATTTGTTAGTCCGATCATTTATTTATTTATGTTCACATCTCTTGCTTCCTGAATCCTTTGATGTAAACAGTGAACAAGCCATCATAGCAAGGGAAATGGCACTGACAGCGGATGCTCTGAATCCACTCCCTTTAAAAAGAGAATTCAAGTCAAGAAAACCTCCAAATGCCAGGCTTTCAAAGCCAAAATTCTAAAAGCAATCACATTTGCATTTAAGGCTTCTTGGGGCCGCCGCTGTGGCACCAAAATCCACCAAAGATAAAGAAGATATTTGTACTAAGTTGGGAAAGTGGAGACATCAGCATTTCCGCCTTCAGACCATTATTCCTGCTCTCCAGACAGCACCTGATAAAGCATCTGGAGTGTTTTGTCTTCTGCGCAGCCACTGCTTTTCCGACGCCTGTGCTCAGGGGTTTCCCTGGGGTTTCCTTTCCAACAATTGCGCAGAGACTCTGAGAGGAGCCAAAACGAGCTGCCTTAACCTTCCAGTAAACCACTATTTCCATAGAGGATTAAAACAAACGTTTCAAATAAGCCAATTTCCTTTACTAAAAAACCAAAATGACAATAGTAGTACCAAGAGAAATATACAAAGACGATGAATAAGACATACTTCTCCTGTCTTTGGGCATGCAAAAAAAATAGAGAGCAAAAGGTTAGATGGAGGTGGGCTACACAATTCCCTCTTATTTCCAACACTGCCCTACAATGGAGCCTAACTAACTAAGAAGTTACAGAAGAATTAGACTGAGTCATACCAAGAGGGAGAGAAAAAAACCTAAATGCTTATACTACCTGATACATGCTGATGTTGCATGTTATATATTTTTAAATTCCTGTTAATTGTAAATTTGTCTATTAAAAATGCAACTGTGTCATTTTTTAATTAGGTACTTCCAGAATTCTGGGGATGCAAAATGGTTACTTGCTGAACTGATGGGAATGAAAATTCCCATCTTTGAGGTCTCTATAGAAGGGAACAAGTTTCCTTCCCCTAAAGTACCCAAAGCAGCTCCCTTGAACCACAGCAAGTGGGAACTTCCTTTGACCCAAAGGGGTAGGGATGTATATGCTCAACTAAATGAACAGGACATACACAAAAAACAGCTGGAACGGAAAAAATCCTTAAGAAATCCCACTCTCGGAATGCTAAGGGAAGCAGACAGCCTCTGGCTTTCTTTGTTTCACCTGCCAAGCTTCTTTCTTTCTTTCTTTGTTTTTAAGAAAGAGTATGTTGTTTGTTTGTTTTTAAGAAAGAGTCTCACTATTTTGCCCAGGTTGGTCTTGAACTCCTGAGCTCAAGTGATCCTCCTGCCTCCGCCTCCTGAATAGCTAACTCAGGCACTTGTCACCGTGCCTGGCCTGCCAAGCTTCATACTGTTTTCCTCATTTTCTGACCCTGAGTGCCTTTCTCGTTTTTCTCTTTGTGGTAGTTTTGGTAGTTTCTCCCAAACTCACATTCAATTTTACACTACTACACGTACAATGTGAGATGTTTCACATTTAACACTCTATTAACAGCATCTTGAACATTTCTGGAAAGAGAATAACTAAAATTAAAAACAGCTACCATTTACTCTGTGCCTGGCACTGGGCTGAGTGTGCCACATAAATTCTCTCTTTTGATCTTCAAAACAGCTCTCACTTACCCTATTTTACAGATAAACTGCTAAGAAGTGAAAGAAATTGTTAAAGGTCACACAGCCAGTATGACAACTCAGATGGAAACCTGCCTCTGATTGACTCAAAAGACCACAATCTTAACTTGACAACAATTCTTCCCAAAACCAATATATTTGAAAAGCTTTTTTGGAGGGAAAGTTCTTATTTGAAAAAACATCTTCTTACATTTTGAATCAACATTTGCATGAAATAAAGAGCCATGATATGTGTAAACACAAACTCTTTCTCTTCATTCTGTAATATATATTCCTCTCCCACAGCATTTAATACAACACACTAAAAACTATTTTACTATAGGACTTGTATTTCAACCACATGGCAAAATATGTATCCTGACCAACCCTCAAACAGAAAACAGCTAAACATTTTTATGAAATATAAATGTTCTATTTATATTTTATCTGACTCAATACGATGGTTGGCAAGTTTTTAAGGCAATCACAAAAGCACAAAGATTAAGTGAAAAGAGAACCTAGAATGAAAAACAGAACACAATTTTGCCTTAATGATGGTACTTGCCAAACAAGGTGACATGAAGTGTCAGTTTTCTTGGTCAGCAGGCTATAGGGAACAGTCTATCTATAATCTATAATAAGACCATGATACCCTCCTCACAACCCACCACCACCAAAGACCTACATGTGAGAGTAAATCAGAATTAAGGTTTCCCAACTGACCTCCAGCAAGGTAAAACTGCCTGTCTTCCCCCAAAATTATTTTCTTCCTCAGACTTTATAAACATAAACCAACCTTCATATGAAATTTCTATCCCAAATTTGTATTATTTGATGGACCAGAAAGATTTTAAGCCAAGAATTTAAAGTGGTCCTGAGCTGGTAGTGCCCCCAGGTTCTAGGTAGAAGCAAACACAGATCCTACTGGGAAAAACCTAAATGACTCAAATAATTCCAATAGAAAAATCTCCAAGAAATAATTTGTTCTATCTCCAAATCACAAAACATAAAAGGCATCATGAAATAGGCCCAGAAAGACTGGAGTTATCAGTATGATCAGAAGCAAAATATAAAATAAATGTGTAAGCAAAAATGTGGAGTAAGTGCAAGGACAATAAAAGATTATCCATGGTGTGATATATTATGGTTGAGTAGGAGAATGTTGCTAGGAGTGAATGTCAACTTTTAAAGATTAAATAAAGCACAAATAAAGGAAATATGGCAAAATGTTAACAATTACTGAATACAGGTGCTACACATAAGGGTGTTCACTGAACTTTTACTAATAAAATTACTACACTTTTCGTAATAGTTTTTTAAATTACCAAGCAGATTTTTACAAGATCAAAATCAGACTTCTAGAAATTAAAAATACAACAACTAAAATTGGAAATGCAACATATGGGTTCCACAGCTGAGGAGAGAATCTGTTAGGAAGATAAGAGTTGAAGAAATTACCTAGAATGCAACCCAAAGAGACACGAAGATAGGAAATAAGAAAGAGACGTTAAGAGATGAGAAGGATAAAATAATACATTCTGATAGGTGTAGCTAGAGTTTCAGAAGAAGAGAAAAGAATAACTGGTTCGGAGGCAATGTCTGAAAAGACAGTGGCTGAGAATTTTCCAGAATGATGAAAGACACTAATACACAGATTCAGAAAGCCCAATGAATGCAAAAGAAGAAAAATAGGAAAGAAGATCTGTATCTTAAAACATCAAAATGAAACTGCATCTATACCAGGCAAACACCAACCAAATGGAGCAGGTGTAACTATTTGAAAGGGAGGAAAACTTCACTAGAGACAATTACAAATGACAAATGGTTCAATTCACCAGGAAAAAATAGCAATTCTGAAATTGTGTGAATATAAAAGCATAACATCACAATATATAAAGAAAAAATAGTCACAATTAACAAGAAAAAATGGACAATCTATCAACAGCAGGAAATTTAAGCACATTTTTGTCTAACGATGGCTTGGACAAAAATATCTGTAAAGAAAATTTTAACAGAATTACAGATTGAGTAGCCCCTATTCAAAATTCTTGGGACCAGGAGTGTTTCAGATTTAAGATTCTGAAACATTTGCACTATACTTATTGGTTGAGTAACCCTAATCCAAAAATCCAAAATGTAAAATGCTCCAATGAGCATTTCCTTTGAGCATGCTCCGAAGGAAATGCTTGTTTCTAAATATTTTCTGATTTCTTTATTTTTTTGATACATGAGTTACTTATAAGTGCTCAAAAAGTTTTAGATTTTGGAGCATTTTAAACTTCAGATTTTCAGAGTAAGAATGCTCAACCTGTAACAATCTTGACCTAATGACAATATTTAGAATATTGCAACCAACAGCAGCTAAAATCACAATTTTTCCAAGTTCACATATAATATTTATAAAAGGTGACCTATATTAATGGGCATACAGACATGCTCAACGAGTTTCAAATAATTGGTAATGTCATAGCTTCTGTACAAATTCTTTTAGTTTTTTTTTTTAATTTAAAATTTTTATGTTAGCTTTTTAATGGGGGGCGGCATGTGGAGTAAGATTGGAAATTAAACTTATCTACTAACAATCAGTTGTTGTAGAACCACAATAAACTGAGTTCCTAAATGCATTGTCTATTTCCTGATTCCCTATTCTTTCTGAAGCCATCTGTCCTGCAGTGTTTTTGAACAGGCCAGCATTCATGTACAAATCTTTATGTGAATGAACTTATGTTTTTAATTCTGTTGGGTAAATAGAGGCTCTATCAATTAAGAGATCCTGATTCCCAAAGGGAGAACACTTCCACTGGGAGACACAGCAGAATTACCACTAAATGTTAAAACTGTGGCTGCAGCCCAGGTTCCTCATGCCAAGGGACATCAGGCAAGAAGGAAAGTCACCATCCTCACAGGAGTGACTGACACTCATCAGAAGAACATGAGGCTGTTACACAATGGAGGCAGGAAGAAACACATCTAGCCAGTAAATCCACTGGGGTATCTTATTACTTTTACCCAATTTTGGTGGTTAATGGACAAATGAAGCAGCTACATCATGAGAAAGGTAAACAGAGGCTTGGGCCCTCAGAGATAAGGATCTGGGTCATCGTACCATTTAAGACCTAGACCAGCCGAGATGCTAACTAACCAAGGTTGACGGGACTAGAATAAATACTTGAAGAGACAGATGAGTGTTAGTCATGACCTCAAGATCAGTGGCAGAAACGGGACTGTAGATCATTATACTAACCCTCTTTGTATACATTTCCCCAAAGAAAAGAAGTCCAACGCAAACCTGAAGGTGTGCTCCCAGAACTTAACATGAAGCCAGTAAACCCAAGCAGCACCAAGGGTGGACTGGCATGGTCACTTCCTGTACTACCCAGATTCCCTCTTTTCAGGAATAAAGCGCATATTTCCCAACTGCTGGAAGGAATGCTGGCTGATGGCTATCAGCTGCTAGTCCTTTCCTGCAATTGTGTTGGCTGACAGAGTCACCTTGCCAAGACTGCACCTCCTTCTCAAGACACTCAGAATCCAATGATAGGTTAGATGCAAGAATGTAAGAGGCCTGACCCCCTTACCCCAACTTGGGACAACTCTGAAGGTCCATCCAGCTGCAGAGTACTCCGTGGTGTCAGGTGAGGCCTTGTTATGACTGCATCACAGTCCCAACTCCTTCCTCTACCCAATTCTGTTTTCCTCTCCTTTCCACACAGATGCTAATCCAGAAAACACTCCCTAATACATTTCCTGCATGTTAATCTCCATTTCAGAGACTGCTTCCCAGGAGAACCCAACCTGTGACAACAATAGTTTACTTTTATTAGCAGGTTCCACCAAACATTCAAAGAACAGATAATGTTAGAATTACCCATACTATTTAACCTTACTGAAAAACAGCAATTTCTTTTTCTTTTTCTTTTTTTTTTAAGATGGAGTCTCGCTCTGTCACCCAAGCTGGAGTGCAGTGGCGCGATCTTGGCTCACTGCAAGCTCTGCCTCCCAGGTTCACGCCATTCTCCTGCCTCATCCTCCCCAGTAGCTGGGACTACAGGCGCCTGCCACCACGCCCGGCTAATTTTTTGTATTTTTTAATAGAGACAGGGTTTCACCATGTTAGCCAGGATGGTCTTGATCTCCTGACCTCGTGATCCACCCCCCTCGGCCTCCCAAAGTGCTGGGATTACAGGCATGAGCCACCGCGCCCAGCCAAAAAAAAAGCAATTTCTAAATCACTTTATAAGGCTAGAAAAACCTCCATATCGAAACCTGAGAGTGTAAGAGAGTAATCTTACAGGCCAGGTTTACTTGTGAACAAAGATCCTAAAGAAAATATTAGCAAACCAACCCAGCAAGATATAAAAACTAGAATATTTGATGACCAAAGTTGAGTTTATTGTATCAAATTCTAGGTTGGTTTAACATAAGAAGATAAATCAATATAATAATCATATTAAAGCTGGGCGTGGTGGCTCATACTTGTAATCCCAGCACTTTGGGAGCCCGAGGTGGGCAGATCACCTGAGGTCAGGAGTTCGAGACCAGCCTGGCCAACATGGTGAAACCCTGTCTCCACTAAAAACACAAAACTTAGCCGGGTGTGGTAGCAGGCGCCTGTAATCCCAGCTACTTGGGAGGCTGGGGCAGGGAGAATCACTTGAACCCTGGAGGTGGAGGTTGCAGTGAGCCAAGATCACGCCATTGCACTCCAGCTTGAGCGACAGAGTGAGACTCTGTCTCAAAATATAATAATAATAATCATCATCATATTAAGAGATTAAGGAGAAAAATCATATGGTAGTATAGGTAAATTCAGTATAATCAACATTCAGTACAGTTGAATGTACATGATTTAAAAAGTAATAATTATTGTAGCTAACTAGGAACAGAAAGGACTTTTATTAACCCAACATAGAACATCTGCTAAAATAGGAAATATCCTAAATGGTGAAATACTGGAAACATTTCCTTTGATATCAGAAACCAGACAATTTCTTTTCAACATGGTATTGTGAATCAATAAAAAGAATTTTTAAAATTTTCAGCTCTGTAAAGCAAGAAAAAATAAAGTATAAGGATTAGAAATAAAACTATCATTATTTGCAAATGACCAACTACACAGAAAACCAAAAAAGGTATAAGTTAATGGAAGTTATAGGAGTTAAGGTTACTGACATTAAATCAATGTCAAAGAAATCAACTACATTTCTATATACCAGCAAAGAAGAGGAAGACACTATAATTTAAATAAAATCTTGAAAGTAGAATTTAAAAATATATTTAATAATAGGTATATGTGAATCAATCTAACAACAATGACAAACTATACATATATATGACTTCCATGGAGAAAATGATAAAATTTTACGAAAGATATTATAGGTCACTTAAATGATATATCATGTTCAAAATGGTAAAGATGCCAGTTCTCCCAAATTGATCTACAAATTTAATCCAACTCTAATCAAAATCTCAGGAATTTTTTTTTAACTTGACAAGTGATTTTAAAAATGTATATGGAAGGGGCTGGGCACGGTGGTTCACACCTGTAATCCCAGCACTTTGGAAGGCCAAGGTGGGTGGATCACCTGAGGTCAGGAGTTCAAGACCAGCCTGGCCAACATGGCAAAACCCCATCTCTACTAAAAATACAAAAAAAAAATCAGCCATTGTGTAGCAGGGCAATAGGTTAAGAACATACAAGACACTCACAAATAACAAAAAGGAGGTTGAGGCCTGGCACAGTGGTTCATGTCTGTAATCCCAGCACTCTGGGAGGCCAAGGTGAGTGGATAGCTTGAGGTCAGGAGTTCAAGACCAGCCTGGCCAACATGGCAAAACCCCATCTCTACTAAAAATACAAAAATTAGCCAGGTGTAGTGGTGCATGCCTGTAATCCCAGCTACTCAGGAGGCTGAAGCACGAGAATCGCTTGATGTTGCAGAGGCAGATGTTGCAGTAAGCCAAGATCACGCTGCTGCACTCCAGCCTGGGCAACAGAGTGGGATTCCGTCTGAGAAAAAAAAAAAAAAGAAGAAGAAAAAAAGAAAAGAAAAGAGAAAAGGAGGTTGAAGAGGCATGATTTATCAGTTATCAGAAATTGCTTTACATTTAAAGTAATTAAAATAATGTGATATTAACACAGGAAAAAACAAATAAACAACTGAAACAGAAAAGTCCAGGAAGAGTAGCACAAACATAGGGAAATTTGATATATGACCAAGCGAGCATGACAAACCAATGGGGAAAGGTGGAACTCAATAAATAATGCCACAACAACTGATTAACCACACAGAAAAAAACAGAAATCAGACCTCTACCTCACTACCACACATGCAAAAAATCAGTTCCAGATGGATTAATTATTTAACTATAAAAACTTTAAATACAATTTGGGAAAATAACTTTATAATCTTGAGGGTAAAGATTTCTTAGAACACAAAAAGCAATAATAAAGCAAAAGACTGATAATTCAATACATTAAAAACAAGAATTTCTGTTCATTAAAAAGCACCAAAAAGAGAATGAAGACAAGTCACAAACCAGGAGAATCTACAACAGTTGCTACTCAATACATAAAAATGGTTAGTATCCAAACATACATTCAAATTTCTTCTTCAAATCAGGAAGAAATTGATTAAAATAGAAAAAAGATTAGAACAAGTAGTTCACACAGAAGAGGAAACATGAATAACCAATAAACACACAAAAAGATGTTCAATTTCAATTATATTCTGAGAAATGCAAATTAAAACCATAATGAGATACAATTTCACACCCATAAGACTAGAAAAAAACTAAGTCTGATGGGGGAGCACGACACTGACGCACTGCTGGAGGGGCACACATGGGAATAACCACTTTGGAAGACAGTTTGGCATTATCTATAAGCTGAAGCTGCACATAGATCCCATGACCCTGTAAGTCCATCTGCATGTATTCCCTAACAAAGTTTTCAAACCATGGTCCTGAGGGCTAGGAAATCAATTTAGCCAATTTCAACCAATCTTTTCTTTTAAAATTAAATAAAATAGAATTGATTAGAATAAAAAATAGCATGCATTTGTACCTAGTAAAGGTTACGTATTTTTCTATGAAAACAGTTTCCATATATCATTTATCTATATGTGCACTTAATATGCATGTAATGGTTCAGGATGTAAAATGTGTTTCTATTTGTGTGTGTGTGTGAAGTGAGGGATATTTTAATTAAATTAATGTAATCATTCCACAATGTATGCATAGATCAAAACTTTCATGTTGTACCCCAAAATGTATTACATATGATTCATGGCCAAAATGCTTGTAGACTGGGCACAATGGCACATGCCTGTAATCTCAGAACTTGAGAGGATGAGACAGAAGGATCGCTTAAGCCCTGGAATCTGAGCCCAGCATAGGCAACAAAAGGAGATCCTGTCACTACACATTTTTTTTTAAATTAGCCAGGCGTAGTGGCAAGCGCCTAGCGTCCTAGCTACTCCTGAGACTGAGGTGGAAAGACTGCTTGAGCCTGGGAGACCTAAGCCACAGTGAGCCATGATCATGCACTCCAGCCTGGGCAACAGAGACCCTATCTCAAAATAAAATAAATCTTTTTAAAAGTCTGTAAGTCTCTGCCAAGGGGTAATTCTTACACATTTAAAATACTTATAAACAGCATTATTTGTAATAGCAATAACTGGAAGCAACTGAAATGTCCATCAAGAGTGGAATGGATAAACTGCAGAGTACCCATACAATGAAAATGAATTAGCTACAGCTACAGACATCAATATGGGTGAATCTATGGGACATAATGTTACAGAAGGAAACATTATGTCCTTCTGTACATAAGTAACATACAGAAGTAACAATGTTACAGAGGAAAAAGTTACAGAAGAACACTTAAAGTACAATTTTATTTACATAAAGTTAAAAAAATTGTTCAGAGATACAAATATACAGGATAAAGCTATAAGGAAAAGCAGAACTAAAGACATGTCTGTGAGTGGCGAGGGAGCAAGGAGGACACAGAGGGAACTTCAAAAGTAAAAGTAACATTCTTCCTCCCTAAACGGGTGATAGGTACATGAGTGACTATTGTATAACTCTTTATACCTTGGAGATACTTTAAAAATCTTCTATGTCTACTCAGTATTTAATTTTTTCTGATTTAAAACAAAAATATTTACAAGTGAACCCATTTCTCTAATTCACTCATGAGAAACCTCATAATCTTTCCAGCATATGTGGAGAGGAAAAGCACCCAATTACTCCCAAGCAACCAACAACTTCCTTTAAGAACTTAGGGAGGATCGCCTGAGGTCAGGAGTTTGAGACCAGCGTGGCCAACATAGTGAAACCCCATCTCTAATAAAAACACAAAAATTAGCTGGGTGTGGTGGCACGCACCTGTAGTCCCAGCTACTAGAGAGGCTGAGGCAGGACAATCGCTTGAACCTGGAAGGGGGAGGTTGCAGTGAGCTGAGATTGCACCACTGCACTCCAGCCTGGGTGACAGAGTGAGACTCCGTCTCAAAATAAAAAAGGCAATAGGCTGAATGTTAGAGACAACCCATTACCTATTATGGGACTACAATGAATCAAGGAAAAGAAAGCAGGAAAATAAAATCTCAAACTCCTACTAAGCTTAATTCAAGTTCTAATTTCAGTTGCTAATTCAAATGTTGGTCTATATTTAGCAAAATGCAAGATTATTACTAAAACACAAATATATAATCTGATGGTGTATTGTCAAGCACTAATTATTTTTCAGAATGAAAGAAAAAAGAATACCAAGTGATTTCAAAGACAGAAAAGACCTATAGTCACTCAAATTTGTTTGATATGTGCAGTGGCGTGTATACACCTCAAATATGTTTTTCAACATATCTTTATCATTATAAAATAACAACAAACAAACAGCTATTTAATATAGATTCTCATAAGCAATGCAGTAAAGGGTCACTTAGAGGAATTCGAAGACATTTTCATCCACCCCCGCACCTTTATTTTTACTCATGAAAATTTGTCTTAGGCTGGGCACGGTGGCTCATGCCTGGAATATCAGCACTTCAGGAGGCCAAAGCAAGAGAATCCCTTGAGCCCAGAAGTTTGAGATCAGCCTGGACAACGTGGTAAAACCCTATCTCTACAAAAATTTTTTTAAATTAGCTGGATGTGGTGGTGCATGTCTTCTGTCCCAGGTAGTCAGGAGGCTGAGGTGGGAAGATTGTTTGAGCCCAGGAGGTCAAGGCTATAGTGAGCCTTGATCATGCCACTGCACCCCATCCTGGGCAACAGAGTAAGACCCTATCTCAAAAACACAAAAACAAAAAATTGTCTTACTATCTTCTGCTTAGTATAAACATGGGCTAGTCACATTTTAGAGATATTTACGTCTTGCAATTTAAAGAGGGAGTTAACATTCCCCTAATGCCAACTTTTAACTTAATGACAAGTACTATGGTGGTGGCAGTGATAACATAAACAACAGCAACAACATTGGACGAGAGAAAGTCACAGGTATAAAAAATGGAAATCAGAGAGGTTTACAAAAATCTGCATTTTGGAGAATCGCTTGAACCCGGGAGGCGGAGGTTACAGTGAGCCAAGATCATACCACTTCACTCCAGCCTGGGTGAAAGAGTAAGACTCCATTTAAAAAAAAAAAAAAAAAAAAAAAAAAAAAAAAAAAAAAAAAAAATCTGCGTTTTATTCTGTATATTATTGCAAATTAACAATATTCTTATATGTGTGAAAATCCTAAAAGAACAAATGAAAAACTACTACATAGAATTTGGTAACATAAAGGAATACAAAATTAACAGAGAGAAATCAGGAACCTTCATATATACGAACATAGCAGAAAATAAGACCTCATTTACAACTGCAACTACAAATACCTAGGAAGAAAATTTAAAACTATGCAAGACATTTGAAAAAAAATTTCTCCACATTGATTAATTCAAAATCCAGAAGCTATAAAGGCAAAAAATGTATATTTCGCTACAATAAAAAAAAAATTAGTGCATAGTCAAACAAAAAAACTCCATGAACAAAGTCAAGATACATAATAAACTAGGCTAATCTCCTCAATATATTTTTTTAAAAATCTTAGAAAATAAGAAAAAGTTCAAGAATCCAACACATCTGAGCAGTTAACAATAACTGTCAAGATTCTTAAATAAAAAGAAGCTCAATCTTACTAATAAGAGAAATGTAATTAAAATTATACAGATTTGGGCCAGGTGCCGAACGGCTCATGCCTGTAATCCCAACACTTTGGGAGACCAAGGTGGGCAGATCACCTGAGGTCAGGAGTTGGAGACCAGCCTGGCCAACATGGTGAAACCTCGCCTCTACTAAAAATGCAAAAATTAGCTGGGTGTGGTGGGGCACACCTGTAATCCCAGCTACTCTGAAGGCTGAGGCAGGAGAATCACTTGAACCCAGGAGGTGGAGGTTAAGTGAGCTGAGATCGCACCCCTGCACTCCAGCCTGGGTGACAGAGCGAAAAAAAAAAAAAAAAGTTATACAGATTCATTTTTTATTGATTAGACTGGCAAAAATCCAAACATCTGACAACTTCTGTGGCAAGGCTATGGAGAAACAGGCAGTGTCTTACATTGCTGGTAGGAGTGTAATTGGAGCAATCTCGAAGGAGACAATTTGGCAATACTTACAAAAATTACAAATGCGTATTCCCTTTGACCCAGCAATTCTGCTTGGAATTCATCCTACACATATAATTGCACATGCACAAAATGCCATATGTACAAGATTATTCACTACAGCATTGTTTGTAATAGTAAAAGATTAGAAACAAGTCAAGTCTTCACCAACAGAGAATTAGTTACATAAATTACAGTATTTCCAAACAATGGAATACTATGCAGCTATATGAAGGGATGAGAAATTCTCTGGCACTAACAGAGACAGATTTCCAATCACACTGGTACGCGAAAAAAGCAAGCTCGAGAAAAGTGTTAACAATATGCTACATGTTGTGTAAAAGGGGAGAAAAATAAGTATATTTTCATAAGGACACTAGAAGATATACAACCTAGTAAAGTGGGTATGGGTAGGGACGACATGAATGGGGGACAGGAGGGAGTGAGATATGTTTCCCTTTTACATTTTTGAACCATACAAATGTATCACCTATTTAAAACATGAAATTAAATAATAAGATAAGAATAACTAACAACAGTGCCATCAGGCCAGATGCGGCGGCTGATGCCTTTAATCCCAGTACTTTGGGAGGCTGAGGTGGACTGATTGGTTGAGCTCAGGAGTTTGGGACCAGCCTGGGCAGTATGGTAAGGCCCCGTCTCTACCAAAAATGCAAAAATTAGCCAGGTGTGGTGGCATGTGCCTGTAGTCCCAGCTACTCCAGAGACTAGGGCAGGAGGATCACTTGAGCCTGGGAGGTTGAGGCTGCAGTGAGCCGTCATCATGCCACTGCACTCCAGCCTGGGAGCCAAAGCAAGACACTCTCTCAAAAAAACAAAAACAAAAACAAACCACAATAGTGCTATCATTTATTGAGTGCTTACTTCATGGTGGACACGTATTATCTCATTTAATTCTCATCAACACAATGAAGTTAGTAATATTATTAACCGTAGCCTAAAAGTAAGAAAACAGGTACGAGAATTTTCCACATCTGTAAACCAGCAATACTACCTATCTCAGAAGTTCATGCCAGGATTAAATGAGATAATGTATATAAAATACTTAGCACAATGCCAAACACACAGTAAATGCTTAATCAATGCTTGACTATTCCAAGCTCTTTTCAAGGATGTTTCAATCAACTGAACCAAAAATAACAATAAAGTCAGAAAAGAAGTTAGCAAAGGTGCTTTACTTCAAATGTGTATGTTTAGATTACCAGCCTCTACCTAACTGAAGGCTGCTTTAGATATGTGATATCCTCACTATACAAATTCCATGGTCATTAAAACAACTTCTTATACCCCACAACTATACACGGGTTCTTAAGGCTACTATTTAATAATTTGAACATATTTGATGCAAAAGGGTATCAACTGAAAAGTTTAGAAGTGCAACCATTGTTTATTTTTAAAAGAAGGAGAGTAAGAAGTGGAATCAACAGATGAACAGATAAGGAAAATGTGGTATACATACACAATGGAATACTATTGTCATATAAAAGAATGGAAGCCTGTCATCATCACTGGCAACATGGATAAGTCTGGAGGACATTATGTTGAGAGAGAGAAGTCAGGCACAGAAAGATAAATACCACATGTTCTCACTCATATGTGGGAGCTAAAAAAAATTGGGGCTCATGGAAGTGGAGAGTAGAATTGTGGGTATTGGAGGCTGGGAGAAGTATGGGGAAGGGAAGATGGGGAGAGGCTGGTTCATGAGTACAAAATTATAGCTAGATAGGAGGAATGAGCTCTGGTGTTCTGCAGTGCTGCAGGGTAAGTGGTTAATTATAATTTATTGCATATTTTCAAAAAGATAAAAGAAAGGATTATGAATGTTCACGACACAGAAATGATGTTTGTGATATGTGAATTTCTCTGATTTGATCATTACGCATTGCATACACATATCAAAATATCACTGTGTACCCCCATAAATATGTACAATTATTATTCTTTTATTTTATATTTTATTTTATTTTTTCCTGAGACAGAGTCTCACTCTGTTGCCGAGGCTGGAGTGCAGTGGCGTGATCTCGGCTCACTGCAACCTCTGCCCCCCGGATTCAAGCAACTCTCCTGCCTCAGCCTCCTGAGTAGCTAGGATTACAGGCGGGCACCACCATGCCTGGCTAATTTTTGTATTTTTAGTAGAGAAAGGGTTTCACAATGTTGGCCAGGCTGTCTCAATCTCCTAACCTCGTGATCGGCCCACCTCGGCCTCCCAAAGTGCTGGGATTACAGGCATGAGCCATTACACCTGGCCCAATATGTACAATTATTACATGTCAACTAAAAATTAAAAAGCAAGGGAGAGAATTTACATTCCAAAATGTAAAATTTTGATTCCAAAATACTGTCATTTCTAATTCACTCAGTTGCTGGTGGACAACAGAACATTCCACGCCATGAAACTACACAATTATTGAGGGAAAAACAAAAAAACAAAAAAACAAAACAAACAAAAAAAACCAACCCTGCAGAGCAGCAGCTGGCTTTTTATAAGCTTAACAAAAGCCATCTTCAATAAAACTGAGGTAGGACTGCCGGGTGTGGCGGCTCACGCCTGTAATCCCAGCACTTTGGGAGGACAAGGCAGGCGGATCACTTGAGGTCAGATTTCGAGACCAGCCTGGCCAACATGGTGAAACCCCATCTCTACTAAAAATACAAAAATTAGCCCGGCGTGGTGGTGTTTGCCTATAATGCCAGTTACTTCGGAGACTGAGGCACAAGAATCACTTGAACCTGGGAGACAGAGGTTGCAGTGAGCCGAGATTGCACCACTGTATTCCAGCCTGTGTGACAGAGTGAGACTCCATCTCAAAAACAAACAAACAAACAATAAAAAACAAAAAACTGAGGTCAGACCGAATTCACAGCAAAGGCTTACAAAATGTTTTATTTTTAGTTTCAAGTTTTTATCCTTGTTCTGTCTGAAAAATAGGCTACATTTGGATTGTCCAATTATATGGTAAGAAAGTACGTAAGAAAAAACTACTGAAGTCATAATTAAGGTGTAGTATGAAGCAAAATATAAAAAGTCCATATCATTAAGGACTGAACGTCTACATTTTATTTTTAAGAAAATGCTTTGTACAACCTTTAGTCACTGTTAAGTGTAAGAGGAACTATTCTATCTATTCTATAGAATTGTAAGGGAACTAGGTAAGGGAAACTGCTCTACCAGGTTTCCAAGCTTTAGTCATAAAATAGGTCTTTCTACACTTTTAGAAATACTGGGAAGAACACTTCTCTTTTTACCTGGCATGGCCTCACCTGTTCCAGGCTCTCTCAAAAGTGCCTGCTCAGCAACTGCTTCTGTGTGTTCAGCATGTTGGGGTCAGGGCCCTGGCTAGCCTTCTGGAAACAGGTCTGGGGGGTCTAGCTCCCTCTGACCCCATTACTGGCACAGAAGGGTATGAGACAGCAATTCTAGTAAGCTTGTCTCCTATGCAGATCCAATCTCTTGCTGGGTGAGTCTTGCCAATGTTTAGACCTACACTGTCCAACAGCCACTAGCCACATTTGGCTATTTAAATTTAAATTAAATAAGATTAAAAACACAATTCCATCACCACACTGGCCACATTTCAAGTACTCAACAGCCACATGTGGCCAGTAACTACCACACTGATCAGCGCAGACATAGAGGATTTCCATCATCATAGAAAGTTCTACTGGAGAGTGCTGGTCCAGACTCAGTGTAGAAGGAATTAAGGAAGCCTGATTAGGGCTGCAGATCCTAACCAGATTTACCAATAATAAAGTAGATACATTTAATTCCATTTTTCTGATTTATCCATCTAACTCTCAAGGTTCCAAAGCCAGATCAGAGAGGTGTGATTAATATTCATGTCCAAAATACTTAACAATAATTACTAACACATATAGAAGATTTATGATGTGTCAGCCACTATGCAAGAGGCTTATGTATCTAATTTAATTATCAGTACAATCTTATAAAAGAAGATACTATCATCATATCCCTTTCACAGATGAGAAAACTAAGGTTTAGAGAAAAGTGATTTTCTTATCACTTACTTTTTTCACCACACAGCTAGTAAGTGGTGGAGTCAGGATTCAATTTAAAAAATCAAACAAGCCAACAAAACTGTAGGTGCAATTCATATGTAACAATGAGTAGGGCTCATCCCACTGAAGCCTTCTGTGAAATTGTCATCAATATAAAATCACAGAAAATTAGAACAGAAACTAACACAATGTTTCATGACTATCTGTAATCCATGACCCCTTCTGATAACTTAAAAAATTTCACACTACCCCAAAGATGATACACACCCTCCCCACTGCCATTAAAATGCCTCTATCTTGGGCACATTTCCAATAGCCAGTTTTTTAAGGCTTTAAAGTTTTTATGTAAAAATTAATTTTTCATTTCCCAATGTTAAAATATTTTTTAAAAACACATTCATTCCCCCCTTAAACACACATATAGTGAACCATATAAAGTGAAGACCCTCTCTAATCTTTCCAGTTTTAGAGATAGGAATAGTGAAGGCAGAGAGAGTGGGATGGGAACACCTGGCCTGCACTGAGAGAGGGAACCACTGGAACCGGAACACATTAGGAAGGCCCTGCCAGCACACTTCACCTAACTCTTTATTTTTTTTAAGAGACAGTGTCTCGCTATGTTGCCCAGGCTGGGCCACATATGTTGGTTCAACCTCTCGAGTAGCTGGGACTACAGGTATGTGCCACTGTGCCCAGCTTTTCATCTGACTCTTGGATGGCATAATTCCTTATACCCCACCCCATCTCACCCTCCAAAAAAGTTAAGATTTTATCCTACTTTATGGTAGATCTTGTGGGATATATGGGAACGAAGCTCTGAAAGCATTCAGGTAAGAATTCCCACTGTTTTCTTAGGCTGTTGGAGCCAGAAGAGACCTCAGAGAACTAATTCACTTCCTGATTTTAGAAATGAGGAGACCGAAGCTTGGTTAGTTACATACAAACTGAAGCATCCTGCCTTGTACCATTTTATAATTCTCTATGAAAAGGCGGCCACTTCATTTAATTGTACAAAGTGACTACTGAATGTTAGGGTCTGTGGGAGTTGCTGGTGTTAGAAAGATAAACTGGACATTGCCCTGTCCACACACAGCTTACATTCTATGAGAGCAAAGGACATATAAATATATAACTACAATGGAGTGTCATAAGGACTGCTTGTGGTAGTGAACTTGTAGGAGGCAGAGGAGGCCATGTGTGAGCTGAATCTTAAAGGATAAACAGCAATTCACTATAGAGGAAGACATTTCAGGCAGAAGAACACCACACACAACCCACAAGATATGACAGAAAATGGAATGGGCAAGAAGACAAGGCAGGTGACAAGGTGGGAAAAGAGGCACTTTAAATAAAATGCTTCACTATGCAGATCATCAAGAGCCATATAAAGGATACACTCTAAATGTCATTTTTACACCTGTGAAAAGTGTTCTCATACTTAAGACAAGAAAATGTCTCTTCAACAAATGGCATTGGGAAAATGAATTGTATGGATACCCACGTACAAAAGAACGAAGTTGGACCCTTACACCACAGACAAAAATTAACTCAAAATGGATGAAAGGCTTAATGTAAGACCTGAAACTATAAAACCTCTAGAAGAAATCAAGGGAGAAAACTTCATGACATTGGATGTAACAATGATTTCTTGGAATATGACACCAAAAGCATGGGTAATCAAAGCAAAAACAGACAAAATGAGACTATATCAAACTCAAAAACTTCTGTGCAGCAAAGAAAACAACAGAGTAAAAAGGCAACCTATGCAACAGGACAAAATATTTGCAAACCATACATCTAACCAGGGGTTATACATCTAACCAGAATATATAATGAACTCTACAACTCAACAAGAACAACAACAACAACAAAAACAATTTAAAATGGGCAAATGACTTGAATAGATGTAAAAATGGACAACAAGCATATGAGAAGATGCTCAACATCACTAATATTAGAGAAACACAAATTGAAACCACAATGAGGTATCATACTTACACCTGTTAGGATGGTCACTGTCAAAACACACACACACACACACACACACACACACACACACACACACACACACACACACACACCAGAAAATAAAAAGTGTTGAAAAGGATGTGGAAAAAGTGGAAGCCTGTGCACTGTTGGTAGAGATGTAAAATAATGCAACCACGATGGAAAGCAATGTGAGGTTCCTCAAAAAATTACAAATTGCATCTAATTTCAGTAATCCCACTTCTGTGTATACACGCAAAAGAACTGAAAACAAGATCTCAAAGAGATATTTGTACTTCCATGTTCAGCACACCATTATTCGCAACAGCCAAGAAGTGAAAACCTAAATGTCCATAAAAAGATGAATGGATAAAGAGAATGTGGTGTGTATATATAATGGAACATTATTCAGCTTTTAAAAAGAAGGAAATCCTGTCCTATGCTACAACACTGATGAACCTTGAGGACATTATGCTAAGTGAAATAAGCCAGTCAGAAAAAGACAAATACTGCATGATTCCAGTATTACTACTACATATCTTATGAGGGATCTAAAGCATTCAAACTTTTGGAAACAAAGTAAAAAAGTAGCTGCCAGGGCTGGGGGCAAGAGGAAAAGGGAAGTTGTTCAATGGATATAAAGTTTCAGTTTTGCAAGACTGAAAAGTTTGAGAGGTCTGTTGACAGCAATGTACATATAGTTACTACTACACTGAACACTTAACATTGGTTAAGATGGTAAATTTTATGTGTTTTTTGACAATTTTAACTGAAAAAGAAAAAAGAAAAGAAGACATGGAAATGCAGGCATGGTTCACTCCCAAACACCTATACTAGTTGAAGCAGACAAGGCCATGTATAACACAAAAAGTCACTTTTAGATGTCCTTAGAGTACAACAAATGTGGCTTTTGTAAACACACAATTTATAAACATATTTAAATGACATGAATATCAAAATTAGTTTGCATGCTTGAGCTCACAAACTATGTGGGGAAGTAGGATGGAAGTGCACTGAGAGGCAGGGGACACTGAGCCTGGGGTCAACTAAGGCCTTAGAACCCCTACAAAGTAGAAACGTAACAGTCAAGGCCAGGAATCAGTGACACCTAACTCTAGTAATCTCTGAGACAGTCAAGGGTCCAGGAACCCTCACTCAGTCACCCAGGCTGAGTGCAGTGGCATAATCACAGCTCACCGCAGCCTCGACTTCCCCAGCTCAACCGATCCTCCTGCCTCAGCCTCCCAAGTAGCTGAGACAACAGGCGCGTGCCACCACACCTGGCTAATTTCTTTCTTTCTTTTTTTTTTGCAGACACAGGGCCTTCCTATGTTGCCCAGGCTGGTCTTGAAATCCTGGGCTCAAGTGATTCCCCAATCTCAGCCACCCAAACTTCTGGGATTACAGGCATCAGCCACCATGCCGAGCCTCCAAGAACTCGATTCTACAATAACTGGCTAGATTCCTACTCAGCACAAGTCTATACCAGGTGCTTTGTAAAACACTATCTCTGGCCTTCACATATTGTATGGTTTATTATTTTACAGATGAGGAAATCTTTGGTCCAAAGCAGTGCAGCAGCCCTGGTATGTCAATGCAAGTCTAGGGAGTTAGGACACAAACAGCCAACACTGAACCCTTAATCACGGAAAGATGATTAACACCTCTGCTATGGTTTGGATGTTTGTCCTCTTCAAACCTTATGTTGAAATCTGATCCCAAATGTTGGAAATGGGGCCTAATGGGAGGTGTTTGGATCATAGAGGCAGATCCCTCATGAATAAATTAATACCTTTCCTGAGAAGTGAGTTCTTACTCTATTAGTTCCAGAGACAGCTGGTTATTAAAAAGAGGCTGGGTTGATCACTTGAGCCCAGGAGTTTGAGACCAGCCTGGGCAACAAAAGGAGACCCCCATCTCCACAAAAAATAATTTTTAAAAATTAGCTGGGCATGGTGGCATGCACCTGTGGTACCAGCTACTTGAGAGGCTGAGGCAGAAGGACTGCTTGAGCCCAAGAGTCTGAGGCTGCAGCAAGCTGTCATCACACCACTGCACTCCAGCCTGGGTGATACAGTGAGATCCTGTCTCAAAAAAAAAAAAAAAAAGCCTGACACCTCCCCGTGTCCTTCTTCCTCTCTCACCGTGTGATCTCTGCATTCCCCAGCTCCCCATCTGCCTTCCTTAATGAGTAAAAGCAGCCTGAGGCCCTCAACAGGTGCAGATGCCCAATCTTGAACTTTCCAGCCATCAGAATCGTGAACCATAAAAACCTTTTTGCTTTATAAACTACTCAGTTGCCAGCATTTTGTTATAGCAACATAAAATGAACGAAGACAACTGCCTTTGCTCTGTCCAGCCTGGCAGAGCCATGCAGAGCATCTTCTACCCAAGAACCCTTCTACTATTTTCAGGCAATGTTCAGATCTTCTCCGGATGGATTCTGTAAACCCCAACTCATATGCCCCACCCGGTTCCTAGTCTCTACCACCTCCTTGTGGCACTTGTCTGAATAGACACTTATAGTTGTAAATGTCTGTGTACAGAACTCACTATACCTCACCACACTAAATTCCCTACTTTTGCTAACCACAGCCACGGTGATTTATTCAGACGTAAGGATGTCAGTTTCCTGCTCCAAATACAACTAGCAGGAACAAATCAAAACTCTTCTTGATCAAGCCTCATCTCTCACCTCCTCTGCCCTCATCCTCCACATTCCAGTCACACCCTACTACTTTCATTGCCCAGAATTTACCAGCATCTCTCACCTCAGATGTTTACACCAGCTACCTAGAAGCCTCCTGCCTAACCTCCTCCCATCCTTCAAGGCTTGGCTTAGGGGTCATCTAAGGAGTCTTCCCTGATATTCTCCCATGCGAAGCCCAGGCCAGGTGTCCCTCCTCTAAGAAACTCACCATACTAGGCCAGGCGTGGTGGCTCACGTCTGTAATCCCAGCACTTTGCAAGGCCGAGGTGGGCAGATCCCTTGAGGTCAGGAGTTCAAGACCAGCCTGGCCAACATGGTGAAACCCCATCTCTACTAAAAATACAAAAAAATTAGCCGGGCATGGTGGCACATGCCTGCAGTCCCAGCTACCTGGGAGGCTGAGGCAGCAGAATCACTTGAACCCAGGAGGAAGAGCCTGCAGTGAGCCGAGATCATGCCACTGCACTCCAGCCTGGGTGACGGAGCAAGACTCCGTCTCAAAGAAAAAAAAAAAAAAGAAGAAACTCACCATACTAAACTTTTCCTCTCATAGCATTTATTATGCTATATTATAATTGTCTGACTTCCCTACAAGATTACACATACCATTAAATTAGGGACTATCTCATTCACTATTGTATCCTCAGCATTAGTCAAGTCCCTGGCACATACAGGCACTCAAGAAATATTAAGAAATATTTGAGAAATGAATGAATGAGTTTTCCTTCTAACTACCTGGCGCTGCCGAATCATACTGAGGTTACAATTAACCATGACCTTAAACCTTTTCTTTCATGTGCTACTTGGTTAAACCTCATCTTCCTCTTCCCTTTTCCACTGCCACCCCATACACAAATGACTGCATCTTATGACTTGAGTGCAAGTATCATTTTGGTGTGTCAAGACCACTTCAGTCCCTGACTTTGTCACTGCACATGCCTGCTATTCTTCCCAGCTTTCTGCTTTCCACAAGTGTCATCAGCCTATCATCAATGTTCTCATTCAGGTCCCTGACAGCAATGAACACACAAGAGACCTACAGCTTGCCACGAAAGATAGCTCTCCAGTTTGACATAAATCCATTAATCATCACTCTGTGCCTAGTCTCTCAGCCAGGTGCAAAGTCCACCCGACCACAATGTGACTGGAGAATATCTCCAGCTTGCATGCAAGAATACTGTGCAAAAATTGATGCTTTACTGAAATTCAGACCAAAGAATTTTAACCACAGCCCTCTATCTAGCTAACAACCCTATCCAAGAAAGAAATGGGCTTGTTCTGCCCTGCTTGGTTCTGAGGAAACCCATGGTGGCTCCTAGTGATCACTACTTCCCTTTTTTGAATTTACAAGCCCTTTAGCTCTGCTAAGTAAGCCGTTGTAAATGCAAGACCGCTCAATCCCAAAGCTGAAAAGAGAAGTCTATGAAGTGTGAGTTGCTGAAGGAGACTTCATGAAAGAAGTGAGATTTAAGGAAGATTTCAATGCACAGGGCCAACAGAGCTTGGTAGAGGACACAGGAAGAGTAGCCAAATCTAAATGTGAGTAACAGGGACAGCAAGGCTGATTGTGGATAACAAAGACAGCAAGTCAGAAAGCCTGGCTCAAGTATCACCTGGGACAAACAGGGACTAATAAAAAGCAAGTTCTTCCTGCTGGGCTGCCTCCTTGAGCCAAAAGGTCAACCACAGCTGGGCTTCCGCCTGAATTCTTATTTTAAATATAATAAACACATACTAGATTAAGCTGAGACAGAAAGTAATCCTTATATAAAAGACAGTTGTCAGAACGGCCAATCTAGTTTCTCCTAAGCACTTTCTGATGACGAATCCACCACCAGGATTATGTGTAATGGGCAATTTTGATGCAAAGTACTATTTTGCAACATTTGTCCCATTTCTCTTCCAGAAAAATGCAGAGGTAATTATGTACTCATAGTCAGTGTAGCAAATCAGTTAAATTAAACCTGTATTTCATCTAACTCATATAGAATATGAATAACATAACTAACTTTTCTAATTTCATACTCTAGTACTCCCAAGTAAATAAAAGGGGAAAAAAAGTAAAGTTTCTCCCCTACAAATAGAATCTGTCACTTCCTAGGATGTGCACTTTTCAGCTCATGCATCCTAAATGCATGTGGAGATATTATATGCACTTTCTATTTAGCAATTTAATTATATCTTTGCATTCAAAGAGTGGCAATGGTTTGCAGTAATAATCAGGTGAAAGCATTCTGACATTAATATGCTGGAATCCGATGTGTTAATTTGATGCAACTTTGCCTTGACAATATGTGATTAATTTGTTCTCAGGCTAGCCTTGCTCCCAGCTCTGACAGTTTAAAATGCTGGGTTTCTTTATCCATATCGCTATTTGACACGCCTTAGCCCACTGCTTTGCTAAGACCACTGTTAATTTGTAATGAACTTGCTTTTCAGGGGGGCTCCTTCATTTTTAATTCTGTCAGTGTCACCTCCTTGAGGAAAATTACAAGTTTCCGTAGGTGTGATTACTGCCAAGTGCTGCTGATAAGAGGTTTGAGAAAACAGGGCTTTATAAAGAAGTCTGTATTTAATCTGCTGAAACAGATTTATTGCCTCCAGACAGATAAATATAATACAAAGTTCTCTTATTTAAAAGTCATCCCTAAGTTCTCCCTTACCACAACCTCCTCCTAAACAAAAACACAGTTGCATTTCTAGGACTCAATAATGAGTCACTCAGGGAAAAGAGGTGAACGTGTAATAAATTTAGCAATAACAGCAATTCTTGTCATCAAATTAGACTTGTGGGGGAGTCTCATAAAACACATGAATACATTTTTCACAAGGTTTGGGGGAGGAAAAAATCCCACTGAAACAATTATAGTTTCACTTCCCTTCTAACTAGCAAAAATTTTACACAGCTTAACGAACCCATTTTCTGTGGGCAAACTGAGTACTAGTGAAGTTAGGTATGGATTAAATTTCTCCTTGGAATATGATCCTGACAATGCTTGATAAAGGGTTACAGGGGAGATGGAAAGTCAAAGTCTCAAAACATAATGCTTGATTTAACAACTCAGTAGAATAACAGTAGGCAGCCTTTAAACTACTTTCACGAGCATCTTCTATTTAACCTTCAAAGTAACTGCATCAAGTAGGTGAGACTTTCCCCATTTTTTTCAGGTGAAGACTCTCAAAGAGTTCATCTGAAGGAATGACAGCAAGGAAAGAACAGAAGCTGGGACAGGAATCCACACTTTTGATGGCTAGTCCTCTGCTTTTCTCCATCTCAATCTACTGGAAGGAAGTGTCATCTCCTCTCCAGTTAGTCAACAAATAGAGCTAACCAGTCTCATGATGGACTCATTCTCTTGGGCACTGATCTTTACTCTTTTTCCACTTATTCGATGGCACACTATTCTCCAGCAATGTCAGCCTTCCTACTGTGAAGCCTACTGTTCCCTTAAGGCCAGGTAGTCCTCAAGTCCTGCTAATTCTACCCTCTGATTTACCAGATGCTCTTAAATGTCTACACCAACAGTCAGAACTTAGACCCATTCACCTCAAACATCGTTTGTGGCACAAGCCCCTTTTCAGAAGATTAGAAACATTTCCTAATACTACAAATTAAATTAAAGCTCCTAGGTATGAACTACCAGTGAGTTCTCTCTATTTCCCAAACCATCTTTTTCTTTCTTAGCTCCCCAGCTGCTGCTCAATTAAAAAGTTAAGAAAAATGCCTTCCACCCTATGTTCAGGCTGATCTGGCACCTTTGCCAACAGAGATCACTGCTCTACTATTTGCTAAAATGCGCCCTACCTTTTGCCACAAGACCGTTCATGAAGCAGCCCTGTCTGAGAAAGAGACTAGTGAACTGAAATATCTGCCCAAAGGAATGTAATCTAAACACTATCTGCATTCTACACAAACAAGAAAAACTCAACACAAAAGCAGGTAAAAAAGCAGAATGCAAAACTACACCTACACTATAAATCATGCTAAATGATGTAAAGATGATTTTGCATCTATGGCTTGAAGAGAGATACAATCATGAAATTCCGATTTTTAAGTTAAGTCTTTAATACAAAAATTTCTTAATGCTTCTTTATTGTGGTTTGCATACCTACCAGTCTACGAGTTACTTCAAAGCAGGCGTAGCAGTTTATTCATGTCTGTATCCATGGGACCCAGAAAGCAGGGGGTTGATAAATTTTCACTAAAGTAAACTAAATAGAAATCGTTAACAGGCATGTTAACTCATATATGGCTCAACTAGAGCAGCTCAGTTCAACCTGGGACATGTATGAACTCCTGGTATCAGCTGCTGCTTTGAAATGCCTTCTCCTAAAGGACACACGGCTCCAGGGCAGAGACCACATTCAGAGTGAACCCTGGGGAACTGCTTCTGAACAACAGAAAAAAGGAGGCTGGTTCTAAGATGAGCACAACTGTGGACCAACCCAAAGGCAGAAAACACCTAATAGCAGGTGTCATGCCTAGAACAGATGAAAGTTATCCTGAAAGGGACATATTAATATACAGAAGAGAAAAAAATAAAACTGAAAGCAAAAAATGAAACCAAACACTTTAAAAACACTAGGAAGTACTGGTTTGAAAATACATAGGAAAAAAAGCTAACGTATATATATCAAGATACAATAAAGACAAATTAGATAATTCAAAATTCCCCCATACCTAACAACTCTGTAACTGTGGCTTTTGCCAGGTAACTGCATATTCTCTAACATGTGAACTGAGAAAGTCAATCTAATAGTGCCAGAACGATCACCATCCTTGAGGAGAAAATTCTAAACCAAATAATGAACACAGGGCAGGTGTATCCAGTGTATCTACTACCAGACCATTCACAACTAAAACAGCATGAATTAACTGAGAAAATGAATCAACAAACATGCCTTGGTCATCTGTTATGTGCCAATGACTATAGCAGCATTTGCTCACATATGATCCGCCAGGTGATCTGCACCACTCCTACCAGCAAGGCTGGAGGGAGAGGACAATGGGTCCAAGAGAAGCTAACTTCTTACTCATGGTCACACAGAGAATAAGTGGCAAAGCTAGGACTCAACCCTGTCTTACCCTAATCCACCACACTCACACCTTAGCCCAAAAACCTCGTGTCTAGCTAAGAAGACATACATACATGCACATGATCTGATTAGAAATGCTACAAGTCAATATCTAATTAAGTTTACTGTAAACTGGCCAGGCATGGTGGCTCACGCTTGTAATCCCAGCATTTTGGGAGGCCGAGGTGGGTGGATCACTTGAGGCCAGAAGTTTGAGACAGCCTGGCCAACATGGTGAAACCCCGTCTCTACTAAAAATACAAAAGTTATCCGGATGTGGTGGCACACACCTGTAATCCCAGCTACTTGGGAGGCTGAGGCAAAAGAATCACTTGAACCCAGGAGGCCAAGGATGCAGTGAGCTGAGATCACACCACTGCACTCCAGCCTGAGCGACAGAGCAAGACTCTGTCTCAAAAAAATAAATAAATAAAGATAAAAATAAAAAAAGTATAATGTAAATGATGCACAAGCGCAGAGGGAACGAGCAGATAAAAGGCGGTTCAAGTATCAAAGTGCTAAAGAGAATGGGTTTTGCTCTGTTTTCTAAAAAAAATGAGGAAATGGGCCAGATGTATGAAAAAATTAGAAATCACTTGTGGTCATAGAACTGTCAGGTAATAAGCAAGGTGAGGCCATGCTGGGACTCAGGATAACAGAAGATTTGGAATCAGACTGACCCAGATTCAAGTACTGTGTAAACTTGCTTAATGGCTTGCTTTTATTCATTCACTTCACAAATGATTATTTTTCACCTACATGCCAGTTCCTCTGTGGGGTTTTCTCCTCTCTGTTTCTTAGTTTCCTCATCTAGAAAACAAGAATAAAACAAATCTCTGGCGTATTACAAGGATTAAATGAGAAACGATGTATTAAAGTAGCATACCCACAATAGGAAGGTAGGTAGGTAATGGGTACTTATTTTTTGTTCTGAGACGGAATCTCCCTGTTTCCTGGGCTGGAGTGCAGTGGCGCAGTCTCAGTTTACTGCAGCCTACGCCTCCCACGTTCAAACGATTCTCCTGCCTCAGCCTCCCAAGTAGCTGGGATTACAGGCATGCACCACCACACCTGGCTAATTTTTCTGTTTTTGGTAGAGATGGGTTTCACCATGTTGGCCAGGCTGGTCTCGATCTTCTGACCTCAGGTGATCTACCAGTCTTGGCCTCTTGAAGTGCTGGGATTACAGGTCTGAGCCCCCACGCCCAGCTGGTAATGGGTACTTAATGGTTGAACTGAACTCAACAATAAGAATTAAAATTGGAAAGTGTCTGAGGGAAAGGGCTCTGACTGTCAGGTGGAGGAGTTTAGTTTTGCTTCCTCGGAAGGGCACTGGGAATATTTAATCTGGCCACCAATGAACAGGACAAACCAAAGAGAGGGGACATGAAGCAGAGAGACCAGCCTGGAAGGTGCCCCTGTAATATAAATGGGCTGTGATTTGGTCCTGAAACAAGAGTGTGACTGGTGAATCTTAGAAGTGTCAAATCTGACAGACACTGAGAAGGAATCAGTGGCTGACCTTAGGGACATACTGTGGGGAGAGAGTAGTGAAATAGAAGAAAAGTACTCCAGTCAATTCTGGCTTAAGTCTCACTTTGAAAACAATCCTTCTTTGAAAATAACCCCCTGGATATTACTGATTTCACAGAAAGACCCTTTGTTTTGCACACAAAATACACTTTAATATTTTTCTGCTTTTTCTACAAGCAACATCCTTTCTCCCAGCCAAGTCTAAACACTATTCTGTACAAATTACCTCGATCTGCCCAAGATTAAACTGCAATTTGCTTACTCTCACTCATGTCCCTCAATCATTGGGGACTGAGGAAACAGAGCCTGCACCCTTTAAGACTGCAGCACATAAAGCACTGTGTCATCGGAAGAATAGTGCACTCTGTCCCTAAGCACATCATTGTCTCTCAAATGGCTACAGCTACAAATATTCCACTTGCAAAAAGATTTTATGAAAACCTCAGGGCAAAAGGAATGATCACCACCTTTGCGGCCAACCCCTTCGGGAAAACATGGAGCCACTTAAAAATCTGGCTGGGAATTAACCTCACAATAACAAGTGGAAGACCTTTGGGAGTCCTTCAAATATAGAGATTTAAGAACTCTATCTGAACACTTTGGGAGGCTGAGACGGGAGGATCACCTGAAGCCAGGAGTTTGAGACCAGCCTGGCCAATATGGTGACACCTCATCTCTATCAAAACTACAAAAAAATTCGCAGGGTGTGGTGGTGCATGCCTGTAGTCCCAGCTACTGGGGAGCATGAGGCAGGAGAACTGCTTGAACCCAGGAGGCGGAGGCTGCAGTGAGCCGAGAATGCACCACTGCACTCCAGCCTGGGCAACACAGAGAGACTCCATCTCAAACAAAACAAAACAAAACAAACAAAAAACCACTATCTGGAGCTGTGCCTAGGTTCAAATTGCAGACTCCCCACTTCTTAGCTGTATGACCTAAGGCAAGTTGTTTAACTTCCCCATACCTCAGTCTCCTTCACCTCTCACTGCGGGGGTTATCATCTCTCCTCACAAGGCTATTTTGAGAATTAACCAATGTATGCAAAGCACTCAGAATTGTGCCTGGCACATAGTAAATTCTCAATATATGCTTGTTATTATTATATTCATTATCATTAAAATTGTTTAAATTCTCCCTCCCTCCCACCTAATACCTACTGAACACTATGCTGGGCACTATGTAGACAGGGAAGTCGGGGAGACAGGCACAGGAAGAGATGAATTTGTACTCTAAAGAGACGATTGTTGTGGAAGTACAGAGGAGGAGGCCACTCTCAGATGAGGCAAGGAAATGTTACAGAAGAGGTGACGTCTGAGTTGGCTCTTAAGAGAACACCTAGGAATTTTCCAGGAGAAAGAAGTTTACATGGCAGCAGATACAGTATCTGGTTTCTAATACAAAAGACCTGAATCAGAATTTATAGGTTTCTAGGAAGGACAGACAGCTGCATGGAAGGTTATGATGAGGAGGGCAGTGAGAGGCTTATTTCTCCTTCTGGGGATATATACTTGAACACAGACAGGCGCATGGGGGCAGAATTCTCAAGGCAGGCACTGAAAAATTCAGTCAAAGATTCCAGCCAGGTTTTCCTCACCCTTCAAAGCTGGACATAGTACTCGCTAACTTCTCCTAAGACCTCAGTCTAGGCATGACTCCTGTGCACTTCCAAATCATCTTGTCCTTAGATCATCACGTTCTGTTTATCACTTTTTTTTTTTTTTTTTTTTTTTGAGATGGAGTCTCACTCTGTCACCCAGGCTGGAGTGCAGTGGCACGATCTCTGCTCACTGCAAGCTCCACCTCCTGGGTTCATGCCATTCTCCTGCCTCAGCCTCCCCAGTAGCTGGGACTACAGGCGCCCACCACCACGCCCGGCTAATTTTTTGTATTTTTAGTAGAGACAGGGTTTCATCATGTTAGCCAGGATGGTCTCGATCTTCTGACCTCGTGATCCCCCCGCCTCGGCCTCCCAAAGTGCTGGGATTACAGGCGTGAGCCACCATGCCCGGCCACATTCTGTTTATCTCAGACTCTGAACTGGCTCCTTGAGGGACAGGGATTACCCTTGCATCAATGCACCCCTGAGACCACTTACTCTGCCAGGAGCAAGACAAACATTAAATAAATGTTTGATGAATGAAAAATCTACCTTGCCTACAGTATTCTCATAAAGCAAACCTGAACACTTAAGTCTCCAAATATTTCTAAATGTCTCATATTGACCATAATATTATGTAATTCTAATGATGGATATGACCTCATCCATTCTCACTCTTTTTACTGACTAGTTAATTTAGCCTCAGAAAGGTAAGATGATGCAGTCAAAGTCTTCTAAGTCAAAGACACTTAGAAAGCGAGTGACATGGTAAGTAACAGAACCCTGGTCTCTTTGAGTTGAGTACTCTTCTAGAATCAAGCTGGAAAAAGCTCAAGCTATTATTTTCTTATGCAATATGTTGGGAAATTTAGAGACTCTAATATCCTACTAACATATACAGTATTTGACAAGCAAATAAAATGTGTGGAAATATTTCTTTTAATACATGTGGTTCTTCTGAAATAGCATGAACTCCAAAAGTAAGATAATCTGGATTCAAAGCTGGCCCTACCATATAGCAGGGTGTGATCTTAGGCAAGTTGCTTAATCTCTATCAGACCCAGTATCTCAACGTAAAAATAATAATCCACACATCATATTTCTGTGTATATTAGATGCTGTGTAGATTAGATGCACACTGCCTGGCTCATAGCAAGCATTTGGTCAACAGTAAACACTATTATTATCTTCATCTGTTAATCCTGAGGACAGAGTTCTCATTTCCCCTCTTCCCTTAGTGCCTATACTCTACACATAATAGCCATTCAAAATTTTCTGAATCTATGATTAATAAAAATATCAAACAAGTAGTCAATGGTTTTCTTAATCGAGAAAAGATAATTATTATATAGTTTAAGATGTCAAGTATGAGTACTGTATGGTTTTTACATTTTTTTTTCAGCACTCACAGATTCTGACAGATGTCTGGTTTTTAATAATGACATTTCATTGTTTTAAAAAGCAGAATCAACTTTATCTAAAAACAGCCCATCAGTTTTTCTCTAAACAGAACTGGGTGAGTTTCTTATAACTTCCCACATGAACATCTTCTGTTTCATTATTATCGTGACAATTAAAGGAGCAATACATTCATGTTAGGGAAAAAAAACTTACTGGAATGAAAACTGCTAAATATGCAGGTGCAGCAGCTCACACCTGTAATCCCAGGACTTTGGGAGGCCACGGCAGGAGGTTCACTTGAGGCCAGGAGTTCAAGACCAGCCTAGGGAAAATAGTGAGGCTCTTGTCTCTATAAAAATAGATAGGCCAGGCATGGTGGCTCATACCTGTAATCCCAGCACTTTGGGAGACTGAGGCAGACAGCTCACTTGAGGTCAGGAGATCGAGACCAGCCTGACCAACATGGTGAAACTCCATCTCTACTAAAAATACAAAAATTAGCCAGGCATGGTGGCACACGCCTGTAATCCAAGCTACTCGGGAAGCTGAGAGAAGATAATCACTTGAACCTGGGTGGCAGAGGTTGCAGTGAGCCAAGATCATGCCACTGCACTCCAACATGGGCGACAGAGCTAGACTCTGTCTCAAATTAATTAGTTAATTTTAAAAATTAGGCAGGTGTGGTGGCATGCACCTATGGTCCAAGCTACTTGGGAGGCTGAGGTGAGAGAATCGCTTGAGCCCAGGAAGTCAAGACTGTAGTAAGCCAAGATCACATCCCTGCACTCCAGCCTGGGCAACAGAGTAAGATTGTCTCAATAAAAAAAAAAAGGAAAGAAGGAAGAAAAAGAAAAAAAAATTAAATTGCTAACTAAAGTCAGAAGTAATCTCTTTATAATTTTGTGCACATCCTTTCATACTTTTTTCTATGTGAATATAATCGTTTTCAGATAGGAATAATATAGGGTGGACACAGGAGAATAAAAATTCCAGGCAGCAGTTTCACATGACTAAAGGCTATGGGCTGGTAAGATCCTGAAAAACAGAGTATGGACAAAGCTGACTAAGACCAACTAGACCCGATATGGAGTTGGATTTGACCTAGGTTTCAACTAGGACCACATTATATACTCATTAACATACTAAATCACACACCCACCAGCACCAGGGCAGTTCTGAGAACACCCTTATTTGGTGTAAAAATAGGTGGTAACACAGTTCTGAGAAATCTTCATCATTTGTCAGGAATATTCTACCCCTTAGTTAAAGAAACCCATAAAGGTAGCAACCCCAAATCCCCTTGCACATGCAGGAGTATGCCTACACTCCATTTTCTTTAATGTGTGCTTTTCCCTTTGCAATAAATCTCCATATTTTCACTATTTTCTGATTCATCCTTGAATTCATTCTCACGATGGTATCAAGAGCCTGGACACAGTTTGGGGTGGAGGTCCCACCAGCATTTGGGGACCTCCTCCAGCCTACTGGTATCAATTTTAACAAAAATATACTATATATGCCTTTTTTTTTTCTTGTGATGGAGTCTCAATCTGTCACCCAGGCTGGAGTGCAGCAGTGCAATCTCAGCTCACTGCAACCTCCTCCTCCCAGGTTCAAGCGATTCTCCTGCCTCAGCCTCCCGAGTAGCTAGGATTACAGGCACCTGCCACCACGTCTGGCTAATTTTTGTATTTTTAGTAGAGACGGGGTTTCACCAAGTTGCCCAGGCTGGTCTCGAACTCCTGACCTCAGGTGATCTGCCGGCCTTGGCCTCCCAAAGTGCTGGGATTACTGACATGAGCCACCATGCCCAGCCTTTTTTTTTTTTTTTTGAAAGGGAGTCTCACTCTGTCACCCAGGCTAGAGTGCAATGGTGCATTCTTGGCTTACTGCAAACTCTGCCTCCTGGGTTCAAGCAATTCTCTTGCCTCAGCCTCCCAAATAACTGAGACTACAGGCACCCACCACCACATCCGGCTGATTTTTGTATTTTTGGTAGAGATGGGGTTTCACCATGTTGGCCAGGCTGGTCTCAAACTCCTGACCTCAGGTGATCCGCCTGCCTCAGCCTCCTAAAATGCTGGGATGACAGGTGTGAGCCACTG